>NC_045728.1:21302876-21331894 GCF_009834535.1 Camelus ferus
ATTTCCCTCTCTTTGCTGACTTTTGGTTTTGTTTGCTCTTCTTTTCATGATTATTTTACATACAATGTTAGATTATTTATTTGAAATTGCTCTTCTACTTTGAGGAGTGCCTTGGCACTATGATCTTCCCTCTTAAGCCTGCTTTATTGTATTCCATAGACTTTGTGTAGTGTTTTTGTCATGTTTCTCAAGATACTTTTTAATTTCTTCTTTAACTTCATCACCCCCTACTTGTTTTAGTATCATGTTGTTTAATCTACATGGTGTCATTTTTTCTCCCTGGTTTTTCTGTGATTGATTTCTAGTTTCATGGTATATTCAGAAATGATGCTTCAAATAATTTTACCTTCTTAAATTTGTTGAGGCTTCTTCTGTGCCTGAGTACATTGTCTTTCCTAGAAAATGTTCCATGTGCACTGGAAAAGAATTAATATTCTGTTTTGGGGAGATGTAGCATTTTGAAAATATCAACCAAGTCCTAATATTTTATTTTGTCTTTTAGTGTCTTTGTTCCGTTGTTAATTTTCTGTCTGAAAGACAACTCCAGTGATGTTAATAGGGTGTTATAGTCTCCTTCTATGATTGTTTTCCCATCAGTTTCTCCCTGTTTATCTATTAATATTTGCTTTATGTATTTAGATGCTCCAATACTGAGTGCATATATCTTAAAGTGTATTACTAATACAATAATTTTGTATTGATCACTTAATCATTATAGCATGTCCTTGTTTCTTCTCTACGGCCTTTGTTTTAAAGTCTATTTTGTGTGAAATCAGTACTGGTAGTCCTGCTTCCTTGTCATGTCCATTTGCATGGAATATATTTTTCCATCCTCTTACTTTCAATTCATGTATGTCCCTCTCCCTAAGGTGGGTCTATTTTATGCTTCATAATGTAGGGTCTTGTTATATTATCCCTTCTAACAATATAAATATTTTCATTGAAGCACTTATTCTATTAACATTTGTGATAATTATTGATATACTGTTGTTTATTTCCGTTTTGAACTTCATTTTCCAGTTGATTTGGCATTTCCTTTTTGTTCATTTCTTTTCTTTTTGTGGCTTGATAATTTTCTTTTATTATCTTGGTTTCTTTTTGGTTTTGTGTGTTCATTGTAACTTTTTGACTTATGTTTACCGTTTTTGTATGTATATGGTCCATTACTATATCTGTTTATTTTAACAATAGTAGTAGAATCTCTAACCCATTTTGCAGAGAACAGAAACAAGAAGAAAATACTCTGTATTGTCCGTTTTCCTCTCTGACCCGAAAAATTTTGATGTCCTGTTTTACAACGTCATCTTTATCTGTTGTAAGTCATTGTTGGTATTGCCTTTCAATTATGCCTTTCCTTTATATAGCATCCTGCTTCCTTTGTATTTAGGTAATCTTTCATTTTTCTTTCTTTGCTATTTTCTTTAGTATTTGCTTGTGTGGAAGTTATTTATCTCTCCTTCTATTCCAAGGGATAGCCTTGCTTGATAAACTATCTTAAATTACAGCTTCCTTTCATTCAGTACTTGAATATGTCTTGCCACTGACTTCTGACTGCTGTATTTGTGTTGGAAACATGTTAATATTTTATGTATATAATTATGTATATATGTAAAGAATACCTAGAAATGAAGTTAACAAATAAGGTGAAAACTTATTCATAAAAAAAAAGAAAACTGTGATGAATGAAATTAAAACTGATCCAAAGAAGTGAAAAGATCTCTTATGTTAATGATGTGAAACAATAAGTTTAAAACAACCATACTACACAAAGCAATCTAAATTTAGTGTGATTCATATCAAAATACCCATGAGAATTTTCATTTAAATAGGACAAATAATTTCAAAATTTATATGTAACCACAAAGATCATGTTTCCAATATAATGTTGAAAAAATTATTAAGTCTAATAGTGTAAGGTTCTCTGATCTTAAACAGTACTACAATGCTTTAGTAATTAAAACAACATGATACTGATTCAAAAACAGACGCCAATGAATAGAAGAAAAAAGAGTAAGCAGATATAATCCCTAACAACTATGATCAATTAACCCATGGAAAAGGAAGCAAGAGTATAAAATGATGAAAAGGCATTCTCCTCAATAAGCAGTGCTGGGAAGATTGATAATGTAAAAGATAGAGGAGGATATTTCCTCATATTGCATACAATCCATGAGCACAATATCTTTCTATTTATTTTGTTTCCTTATATTTCTTGCACCTGTTACTAATAGATTTATGTTTAGCTCTTTTATTTCACTATTAAATTATTCCTATTTATTCTTTTTGATATAATTGTACACACAATTGTTTCCTAATTTCTCTTTCTGATAATGTGTTGTTAGTATATAAAAGTGCAACTGATTATGTATATTGATTCTATTTCAGCAAGTTTAATACGTTTGTTCATTATTTCTAACAGTCACTTGAGAAGTCTACGGAGGTTTATACCTATGTGAAATTATGTCATCTGTAAAAGTTTTACTGCCTTTTTACAAGTTGGATGCTTTTTATGTGATTTTCTTGACTACTTCTGTATAGGACTTCTAGTAGTGTAATTTAGGACTTGAGAGAATGAAATACTTTTTCTTATTACTGGTCCAGAGGAAAACTTTCCTGTATGTTAACATTGAGCTTGATGTTAGTCATGGTTTTTTTCTTATATGGTTTTTATTATGTTTAGTTTCATTCTACCTAGAACGAAGTTGTTAAGCATTTTTTCATAAAAATGTTAAGTTCTGTCAATAAATTTCCTACATATACTGAGATTATTATTTTTGTATTCATTGTTTTTTAAGGGATGGTATCACATTTGTTGAGTTGCATATGTTAAAAAAATTAATGAATGAGGACTAAATCCCACTTAACTATAGTTTATAATTATTTTAATATGCCATGAATTCAGGTTGCTAATATTTATTTAGAATGGAATATACATATACTGAAGGAAAATTTACATTGTAGCTTGGTTGTACATTTAATTATTTAAAAATTTTATGTCTCATTTTGAACTTGGCTTATGTTTAATGGAATTTATTTCTAAATAAAGGATATAACTTATGGTAGAACTGGATTTACTACAGTATACTGATAGTAAACATAGCAATTATTTACAATTAGAGCACAAAATACTTGCCTTAAAATGCCATATTATACTAAAAATGCCAACTGTTTCAGGACTGAGAAACAAATTGCTCTCAAAAATGTATTTAGCTGGTCTTTTCCACACCAAACCATATATAAACCTTAGTTCTTTATTTGTTTTTTTGCCCCTTAAAGGAGGCACTGGTTATTGAACACAGGATGTTGTGCATAAGTTAATTTATCAACACCATTTTGGAACACTTAACAGGAGCCACAAGAGTGTGGATTATAAAGATGACTAGAAAATTTATTCCTTGTAGGGACTGAAAAACCTCTGAATGAAAGAATGGCTAAAATAAACATTTGTAAGTATACAATAAGATTTTCTCCTTTGTAATTTTAAATTAGAATATTAAATTATATTTGTTTTACTTATAATGCTGGTTTACAATTTAAAAAAATCACCCCCTTGGGATTTCTTAAATTTGATAGATATTTTAATCTAATTTTATTTCATAAATAATTACCATTTATTTTTAAGATACCAACTAAACTGATATATATTCTGCAAATTTTTTGAATATAGTGCTACTTAATGTAAAGCACACAGATAAATATCTACTTCCATATACAAACCATGTTTCATTTTAATAACAAATGATAATGAAATAGTTATAAAATTTTTGTACAGTTTTTACACAAATTTCAATTTAAATTCCAAAACGTTAAAATTAGTTTATTTATTTAGCGCATTATTATGCTCTGTTCAGCAATCTGGTATAAATTTGTGTACAAAAGGAAGGAGATTGGATTTGTTTCATAGACCCCAAATTTAATTTTTTTTAAAAAGATTTTGTGGGAATAATATTTGCAGATCACACTGTAAAAATAAACATTCTATAGGTTTCATTTTAACTGTATGAATGAGAAGTAAACACTGGCTGAATTTTACACTTGGGTTGCTAGGAGACCAGTCACTTTGTGATGTCACAGCTACTCAGATTGAGAACCTCTGTGATGACCTAGCAGTTTATGTGTGCAGGCCTGCCAAAGCAGCATTTGAAACTGCAGTTCTCAAAATCAGGCAGATTAGAAAAGGAGCTGCAGAAAAAGTTATTTGAGATGGCACATGTTTCTTCAGAAATTCAAGATGTGTCTCCTAAAGATGGACCAAATGGTTCAGGAAAGTCCTGTAGATCTCTATTGTGTGATCAAACAATCTCTGGGGACTTGGTTTTGAGGTCTATTTTTGAAGAAAATGCTTTTCAGTCTTTGTGTGAAGAATTCTTGATAAAAAGACCATGTTACACACATTGTGTCTCTGAACCAGATGAAGATAAATATTTTTGTTCTCTGACATTTCCAAGAAAAGTCTGGAAAATGGTTGGGAGTGACCAATTTCAATCCTTCTGGTGGGATGATAATGGAACTTCCATAGTGATCGATGAAGATGTCTTTAAGAAGGAAGTTTTGGAAAGAAAGGCCCCTTTCAGAATATTTGAAACTGGAAGTATGAAAAGTTTAGTTAGACAGCTTAACCTTTACGGATTTAGTAAAGTGCGGCAGAATTTTCCAAGATCTGCTTCTCTAGCTGACTTTCTGTCAGACGAATAAGGAGTCTCTGTTTTAAGAAAGGTATTCAGAAATTTTAGTCACCACTTCATACTTTATATATAAAATTTTATTTTGTACATCAGTCTATGATAATATAAATGTAAAGCTGGATTTTGAAAATTGTATAAAACTACTAAAGCTAAAATAATTTATTTTTTCTAAAAAATGAGGACAGTTTGTTAAGTATTCAAGATTATAAGAAACTTTGCTAGCAACTATCAATCTTATCAGAAATCTAAATAAAGGTATTAAAGCTGCTTTTGAAAAGGGGCATTCACTGTTACTGCAAATGCTAACGTTTTAAATTTGATGACTATACTTTTTAAATGTGCATTTTCCAAAGAATGAATTTCAAAAAATAGTCAGCAATGTTCATATTTTGATGATATTATCTTTGTATAGTAAGCATGAAATCTGAGGTTTTATAGATTAGTCTTATTGTAGTCTTGTATTTCGGTTAAATTAATAATAAAATCTTTCCCCTTTGTTTGTAGCTGCAGTTCTATCATAATCCAAATTTTAAATGAGGCTGTCCCCAGCTTTTAGTGAAAATAAAAAGAAAGGTTGGGATTAAAAATGATTCCCTGGTATCTTCATTGGCTCAAGATTTCAAAAAAAGCACTATAAAGCAGGGGGTAATGTGGATAATCATAATTCTTGTTTTGTGGTTGACACTAGAGGAGAAAGTGCATTTTTACCTTCTGAAAATTTAAACATGCCTCTAAAAAGAAAGCCCTCTAATAGCCACATAATTGGTGATATGAGTACCCCGATGAGAGGTGATTTTTCTCCTGCATCATCAATGTCAGTTAGATCACCAGAACAAATTGCAGTGGATCAACGTGCTATTTTAAATCAGTTGACCACTTTCCACGTGGACTCACAAAGCAGCTACACTGAAGAAAATGGCCGTGTTGTGAATTTCATTACAACTAAAACTTCTAATTCTCAGTACAGCACCTTATCTCCCAAACAGAGCAATTATATTGGACTGATGGTGGCACAATCTACTTTTCCAAATATATATCACAACATATCGGCCAATGAAGGTCCTTTCTCTAAACTTCAAGCAGAGAGCAACCCATGGTTTCTAGTGCCAGTGATAGCTGATACATCAGCTACCTCTCTTTCACGGCCAACTCATCAGCCAACTGCAGGATATGATCGACATCCTAATTACAACTGATCTGCCAGAGGACTTCCAGATTATACAGGATAACAAAGATAATAATTGATGTTGGCACATGATACAAATATTTGCTATTTTCCTATTTGAAAAATAAACTTACATATGACCTGTATTTTCCTTATTTTTTTAAAATACATTTAAGTTTAAAATGGGAGACTAAGTTACCATTTAAAGATAAAAAGAGATATTTGGTTGATATGATCATTTGATGGAACAATATGGGTGTAAATTTGAATAATTTCTTGTAAGGAAGAAGAGAAAATGGTAGAATTTGGGAAAAGACTAAAATATTTAGAGATGGAAAAGTACTAAGAGACTTCTTGTTCATCCTGGAAAGTATTAAAATGTTGTTAGAGTAGGTTGGAACAGGAGATAAATGCAGGAACCGGCCCAGGGATCGTTCTCTCTCTTATGACGTCCCTGGAATCATAAACGTCACATGATGTAGTCTCAGATGGAACATTCAGCATGTGGTAGAATTTAAGAAGTAATTTTATCTATGGTTATCTTTGTGCTGTTCTCAAAGCATTGCAATTGGTGCTTTCATTTCCTCCCCTGAATAGTTTACACTATATTTTCTTGTGAACAATTTATGTTGCTTTTATGTTGCAGCCAAAGATAAGCTTACGTCTTCAGGGTGGCATTTAATGGCTTTCCAAATCTAAGCCCACAAACACAACATAGTTTAGTCATTTCTTTATAGATCTGGCATCTGACTACCTTAGCATATCTTTATGTTTCACTGTATCTGGAGATACAACCAGGCAAATGCTTGTCAACCATGTTAACTCCAAACTCACATCTTTTTCTCCAGCTCATCTTTGGACTTAGGATGTCCTCCTTTTACCTACTTATACTTTCCCAGTCTCAGCACAAAAACCACTTCCTCCAGATATTTTCTGTCTATCCCCCTTTCCTTGTCTAACTTGGGTACCAGCACAGTAAGCAGAGCACATGACACCGGATGCATTTTAGTATTTAGTGAATGAAAAATACATGTTGATTTAAGCAAAATCTACTTTCTGAAACAACAAAATTTCATGGTTTTCAAACTATTTCGTTATGGTCTTTACTCTTCACCACAAACTAGCTCTTTTCATAGACCGAGGACTAGTCACACAAGACAGTAAGTGGAGGTAGGTACAGGAGACAAAGTATTATTTTCTTCTTAATTCATGCCTCCAGAGGCCTAAAGCATTCCATTCTCTTTTGCTGGATATTTTCCTGTCTCTTCCTCACCGTCCCACCTCAATATAACTGATTCTCATCCCCATACCAATAACTATATTGCCTTCTGATTAATTTTCTTGTTAGAATCAGAGCTTTGTCCAGAAGTGTGAGTGCCATTACAAACATTTAAGTAGGTTTATACACCCCACATAACTTGAGCCCATTCTATCCTTCTCACAGGATGTATCTAAGAGGTCTTAGCTCCTTTTTGAGGTTGTCATTTTCAGTAACCAAATTGCAATCTAAAATGTGTGAACAAGACGGAGTTGAGGGTGGTAGAATTAAAAATTTGACCAAATGCAAGAATACCAAATTTTGCAGATATTAGGGAATATAAAATATTCATTTAAGACTTTGTCTATTTCCCATTAATTTAAAATAAAAGGTGAAGCATTTTCAGAACATAAAATGCCCTGAAATGTTGGAAAAATTGTAGGCATGGTCACGGAGACTAAGGCTACTGCTCACAATCATACAGCCAGTGTCAGCTAATAAGACTGCAATGGCAATATTGAGTCCTGAAAATGTGTCACCAGTAGTGTAGAAAGACTTTGATTATCTGGAAAATGGGCAAATGGACCAAGGTAAGCTCTAGCCACATCCCACCAATGTGGCCTTTACCAAGAGAAGAAAGAGCTCACTTGCAGCAGGAGAAATGTGTCTGGACAGCAGTGATTGTTCCTACAACAGAAACATGAAACTTTTAAGTTTGCCAGCTGAACCCTGATGGTGGCTATGTTGTTGTTTACTTTAGCAGTCTGGGGTTCAGTTGGGCTGGTTCAGCAGCTAGTTTCCAGCTCTCTTATCAGACAGTGTGTCTTACCGTGATCATCTTTATAAAGTTCTATACTGATAAGTCAAAATGTACAGTTTACTTTCAAAATTAGAAATCCTAAAGAAGAATATTGTTTGTTTGTCCATCTGTAGTTTTCTACCTGGGAAAAACTAGACTATTGGAAAAAGTAGAAAAGTTGGGTGGTGGTTTGAAACCTATTCTCTGAGCTCTGCCCACTGAATTCTTCACACTAAATACTACAAATCTGTCTACCACTGTGTGTGTGTGTGAAGATGGATTGTTAAGCAATAACTAAGTTTGTCTTAGTTGAGTCAAAGTGAATTTTTCTTCTGCATCTGGGAGGATCTCTGTGAATTAAGAGTTTCATTGAGCCTACAATTTCTTAAGATCAGGGAGAGGTAGATTATATTTCTCCCAGTATACAAATTGTTACCTGTTCACTGGATCCCGAGTTGATGCTAGGGCAAAGCCACTGAACACTTGAATTGGACTGATGTATATACATTCTCCAGTCCCCAGAGCCCAGCACAGGACTGTGCCTCCTTTTTAAATTAACCTTATGTCTAAGATTTTTTCTTCTTTTCATTCTCATTGTTGACACAACTTATTTTGGATTTGAACATCTCGAGTAATTTATACAGACTGAACCACTGACTTATTCCCGTTCACCTAGAAATTGCAGTAACCTTTCTTTCCTTGGACTACCTGGAGTACAGTCAGCCTAGTCATAATTTTGAAAGCAGTCCTCAGTCTTAATAATGCAGAACCTTTACACTTCTTTGCCCAGCACTTGAGAAAGAATGTTTCTTGTGGATCTCAGGGATTATCCCCGCATCCCCTAATGCAAGCGTGACAAAACACAATATTGTTATCCAAAATCAAGTCTTTGTCAGTATTGCTTTCTCATTGCCAAACTGTTAAGAAATGAAGGAGTTCTGAGATTTTACCATGCTGAGATTTTTAGCAACGGAGCAGGTTCCTTTCTTGTAAATGCTGTCAGGGAGATGAGACACTCGGTCAGAGATAGTGAACTTTATCACTCATAGGAAAAGCAGCCAGGGTTAACTTTTGTATCCATTCCGTATTCTCAGATGAATACACAGAGTGAAATTTTGATGCCTACAGAAGCAGTGGTCTGTTATCATGAAGAAAGTTTAAGGCATGGGAAAACACTAATTTTATTAGTCCCTTTATGTATTATTTATTAGAATCACTTATTTATTAGTATCTTTACCTAGGATAAATACATCATGACTCAAGGTCACTTGCTGAAAAAAAAATTATGAGAAATGACATGGAATAAATGATCATTGCTTTTCCATTTTTCCTTCCAATTTTATTGAGAATTAATTGGCATAAAACATTGTGTAAGTTTAAGTGCACAGGAAAGTGATTTGATTTACATATATCATGCAATAAATATCATAGCAAATTTAGGGAGAATTCATTATTTCATTTAGATACAATATTAAAGATAAACAATATGGTTTTTGGTTGTGATGAGAAATCTTAAGGTCTACTCCCTTAAAAACATTCATATATAACATAAAGCAGTTCTAATTATATTTGTATGTTACTATTTGGCCTCCGTAGAACACATTTATTTTATGGCTGGAGGCTTGTACCTTTTGAGTGCATTAATCTAATTCTCATTTACTAACCCCTGCCTCCGTTAACTACAAATCTGATTTTTTTCTATACTTATGTTTGTTTCTTTTTGAAGTGTACTTTAATCTATAACAGTATGTTAGATTTTCTTACACAACATACTCTTTGCTATCTTTAATACATTTCAAACTGATCAGCAGAATAAATCTAGTTATGATAAGTTGCTATTTTAAGTTATTTCATAGTTATTGACTATTCCCCATACAGTATATTTCTTGTCTCTGTCTCATTTTTTTGCAACTGGAAAATTTTCTCTCTCAAGTTTCCTCAACTATTTCTTTTTCCTCACCCTATTTCCCTCCGTCTTGTGAACAACCTGTTTCTTTCTATATCTATAACTCCTTTTGTGTAATGTTATGTTCATTTGATTTAAATTCCAAATGTGAGTAAAATCATTAAGATTTGTCTTTCTCTATCTGACATATTTCACTTATCATAGTACCTTCTTTTTCTACTCATTTCTTGTGAATGAAAAGAAATCATTCTTTGTATAGCTGAGTAATAACACATTGTATCCTTATGTGTGTGTGTGCATCTATCTATCTATCTATCTATCTATCTATCTATCTATCTATCTATCTATAAATATAGATAAATCTGTAGTTAATAGATGGGTATATATATATATATATATATATATATATATATATGCTATAAACACACATCTTTATCCATCATCTATTGATGAGCAATTAATTTGCTTCTATTTCCTGGCTATTTTAATAATACTGCATTGAATATAGGGTTGAATTAATCTTTTCTGATTAGTGTTTTTATCTTCTTGGAATAAGTATGCAGATATGGAATTGTTGGATCATATTTCATTTTGTATTTTTAGATAAAACTCCATACTCTTTTCCACCGTGGCAGCACAAATTTTCATTCTCTCCAGCAGTGCTTCAGTGTTCTTTATCTTAAATCCTCAACAATAGTTATATTAGTTATCTTTTTGATAATAGACATTCTGACAAGTCTGACATAAAATCTCATTTTGTTTTGGATTTGCATTTTTCTGATGGTTAGTGTTGTTGCACGTTTTCATATGCCTGTCGGTTATCTTTCCCCAAGTGTATATTCATTTTTTGTAATGGGCTAAATGACCATGATTTTCTGATTTCATTTTTATGCACTCTGTTGGGTTCCAGTATTCTGTTTGTTTCATGACTGTACCATATTCTTTTTATTACTGTAGCTTTGTATTCTAGTTTAAAATCAAGGACAGTGATACATCCTCTTTGTTCTTTCTAAAAATTGTTTGTATTTTTTGTTTGTTTTTTCTTTTCTTTTTTTTTTTTTTTTTTTAGTGATTTCAACTCTTTTGTGTTTATATGTAAATTTTGGAATTATTTATTGTAAGTGTCTGAAAAAGCCCTTGGTATTTTTATAGGCACTGAATTTAATTTGTGTATTTTCTTGGTTAGTACTGTCATTTAAACAATATTTTTTTCCTAATCTATGAACACAGTATATCCTTTCATCTGTTTGCATTATCTTCAATTTATTTATAAATATTTTATAGTTTTCTAAGTACAGGTCTTTTACCTCCTTGGTTGGATACATTTCTAGATATTTTCTTTTTTGTAATGCAACTGTAAATGAGACAGTTCTGTCACTTTCTCTATCTTCTAGCTTGTTAGTTGTAGAAATGCAAGATTTCTGTATATTAATTTTCCATTCTAAAATTTTACCAAATGCATGATAAGCCCTAGTAGTTTTGTGGTGCCATCTTTTGGATTTCTGTTTAAAGTATGTCCTCTGCAAACAAATACTTTTTCTCATTTTCTTAATTAGCTATATTTTATTTGCTTTTATTTTGGATAGCTATGGCTGGAATTTCCAATACTATATTGAATATAACTGGTAAGGGTGAGCATTCTTGTATTCTTGCTGCTCTTACAGGAGATGCTTTCAGCTTTTAATCAGTGAGTGTCATGTTAGCTGAGGTCTTATCA
This sequence comes from Camelus ferus, assembly GCF_009834535.1. Taxonomy (NCBI): domain Eukaryota; kingdom Metazoa; phylum Chordata; class Mammalia; order Artiodactyla; family Camelidae; genus Camelus; species Camelus ferus. The sequence goes on from NC_045728.1 coordinate 21,314,407, forward strand.
TATATGACCTTAACTGTGTTGAGGAATGTTTCCTCATGCCCAATTTGAGGAGAAATATAATCACAAATATATACTGATTTTGTCAAAACATTTTATGATTCTACTGAGGTGACAATAAAATTTGTATTCTTCAGTTTGTTAGTGTGAAGTATCATATTGATTTCTTTGTAGGTATTTAATCAGTTTGACATCACTGGGATAAAATGGACTTAATGATTTTGTATAATCCTTTTAATGTATTGTTTGGCTTGCTAACATTTTAGTGATGATTTTTGCATCTATGCTTATCAGTAATATTTAACCTGTAACTTTTTGAGGTATTTGCTCCAGTTTTAGTAGTAGTGTGATACAGAAAGCTGGGGTAGGAATCCTTCATCTGCAAAGTTTTGAAATACTCTGAGAACTATAGGTGATAGCTCTTCTCTAAATGTTTGGCAGAAGTCACATGTGAAGCTGTCTAGGCCTGGAGTTTTGTTTCTTGGGAGATATTGTTTAATTACTTATTCAATTTCATTACTAATAATCTCTTCATATTTTCTATTTCTCATTCCATCCTGGAGATTATGTCTTTCTAAGAAATTGTCCATTTCTTCTAGGGTTTCCATTTTATTGACATATAATTAGTTGTATCCTCTTATGATGCTTTGTATTTCTATGATATAAGCAGTAACTTCTCATTTATTTCTGAGCTTATTTATCTGTACTCTATTGTTTGCTCATGAGTCAGGTTAAGGTTTATCAATTTCCTTTATCTTTCAAAAGCCATTATTTAGTTTGATAAAATGTTTCCATTTTTAATCTTTATTTTATTTATTGATGTGCTGAACTTTTGGCTGTCTTTCTTTCTACTAACAAGTTTGTTTAATATTTTGCATCATCATTTTGTTACAGGATTATGTTATAGGAGAACGATGTTTCTTATTTGTATAAGTGGGATTATTTTGCTATAAACTTTCCTATTAATACTGCTTTTGCTCTACCCCATGAACTTTGTTATTGTTGCCAACTTTCTTTATATATTTTTTCTTAGATTTATACAGCAATCCATTGGTTGTTTAATATTGTATGATTTATTCCTCACATTTTAAAATTTTCTCAGTTATTTTCTTTTAGTAAACTTGTAGTCTCACAGAATCCATAAGTTTCTTCTCAAAACAAGGAGACAAATAATGAAATTTATACAAAAATATGAAAGACCAAAATTTTCTAAAATTATCTTTGAAAAATGAACAAAGTTGTGGGTATTATCCTCCTTGACATTAGAACATACTACAAAGCTACAGTAATCAAAACATAAATATATGGCAGTAAAAGAGACATATAAATTAATGGAACAAAATAAAGTTTCCTAAAATAAACCCACACACATATGATCAATTAGCCTACAATGAAGGAGGCAACATATACAATGGAAAAAATGCAGTCTCTTCAACAAGTAATTCTGGGAAAAGTGGACAGTACATGAAAAAGAATATGTAAGGGCACTTCCTTCCATAGTATCTAAACTAAGATAAAAATGAATTAATTTCCTAAATGTAAAACCGGAAACTACACAATTTGTATCCAAGAACATGAGCAGAACTGACTTTGAGGTAAATCATAGCAATATTTATTTTTGATGTGTCTCCTAATTAAAAAAAAAAAGGATAAAGGAAAACTAAGAATAAAACTTTTTAGTTTACTGAGGAAAAAATAGATGTACTATGTGATACAGGGGTTCTGCTTGTTCAATAAATGTGAAGTGCAAAACCTTTTGCAGAGGAAAGGAAACATTCAACAAGACATATGACAACACACAGAATAGAAGGAAAAATTTGAGAAGAGATCAACAAGGTGTTAATATCCATAATACATATATAGCATATTAGACTCAATATTTAAAAAACAAAGAACACAACTTGAAAATAGTGGAAGGATCTTTATGAAAACTTCAAAATCAGAATGGGGATGATTTTCATCCACATAAAAAGATACATAACGTTGCTATTCATTAGGAAACATAAATCAAAACCAGAATGAAATGTAATCTCATAGCAACCAAAATGGCTATTAACAAAATGTCTACAAATGACAAACATTAATAGAAATGTCAAGAAAAGAGAACCCAGGTACACTGTTGGTGGAAATATAAATTGATGCATGCACTATTATAAAAGTGTGGACAGGGTTCAGAAAACAAGAAATAGAAGCATTATATGCTGCAGCAATTCCAGTTTTTGGTATAAATCTGAAAAAAATGAAAACAGTTGCTTTAAAGGATATATTACCCCCAATGTTCTTAACATCATCATTTATAATAGCCAAGGAGAGAAGCACAACACAACTGCCCATCAACAAATGATTGGCTGAAGATGATGTGAGATATATATAATATAATAAATACTTAGTCATAACAAAGAATAAAATTCTGCCATTTGGAACAAAGTGACTAGACCCAGAGCGTGTTGCACACAGGAAATTAAGACATACACAGAAAAACACTCTATGTTATCACTTACATGAGGGAATTAAAAATATAAGAGAAATAATCATAAAAAAAAACAGAAACATACTCACATATATATATGTGTAGTGTACCAAGTAGTTCTTTCCTGTGGGGACAGGGAAGAAGGATTGAGAAGACAGAAATATGCAAGTTACTAGTTATAAATGAAAGAAGCAACAGGGCTACATTTACAGAACAGAGATTTATTTTAATACTTTAAATGATTTAAAAGAAATTAAAGGCTTATATTATAGGAAAATGTGCATGCATGTGGGAAAAACTTTGAAGAAAAGAACCCAGGAAAAACTGAAAAATATTTTGTAGTACTACGATATTAAGGGAGGTGATTTTTTCACTTTCTTTACTGTTCTTATAATGTCCTTAGAAGAATTTAAGCTTTTAAATGAAAAAGGTATTCTTTTAAAAAAGTGACATAAGTTTAAACTATTTTTGTCTCTCCCCTTAAATCTACAGTCAGTAAAACTTTCACATCTCAATGAAAATAACTACAACACAAAACAATACTCCAGAACGCATGTGTACAGCAGAAGTGTGGTGGACTAGAACACATAAAGGAAGCTGAATTGAGGGAATAGCTTAGTTGGTGCATGCAACCAAGGTTCACTGACTACGGTATCTAAGCCCACAGTTTCAGAGAACCCAGTAGAAACTGGGTCTCAGTGGTTCTCAAAGCTTCAGCCTCCAAATGCACCAGTATTTATGGTCAAAGGTAACTAGGAGGGAGCCACAATGGAGACAGAAATTCCATCCTTCAGACACTCAGACATTCATGACACTGTCCCTACTCCCCATTCACAGTGGTGGAGGCAAGGAACCTTGCAACACTGGACATGGCAAAGGCACTTGCCTGATTCCAACTACCCACCTGACTTTACACCTTTCCTCAATGTGTACACTGAGTTTCAAGGGATATCAGATAAAAGGAAGGATTCCCCATCCCAGTGACAAGAGTGGCATTAACTACCAGAAATGTCTAGGAAGTGACAATGAAAGCACATCTTTTATCCAGACAGTAGTGACTGGAAAGTGCCATTTTGAAATATTATCAGGTAGCTCAGGTAAGTAAAACCAAAAATTCTGCAATATTGGAAGCTAGCAAAAAACAAAAGCAAGGACTCGAGCACCCAATCTGTTACTTAGTGTCATCAGAGCAATAATTTAAAATATCATGACCAATCACAGTAACATTTTAGGGCATGCACACACAGAGATACACAGACACACACACACACACAAACACACACACATACAGAATGTGAACCCTGAAGCAAACAACCTTAAAGTCATGGAATATTGCCATATGACTAATAGAGAATTCAAAATAGGTATCATACAGAAACTCAATACAAAAAACAAAACTCAGAAAGCAGTTTAGAGAACTAAGGAATAAATTAAATGATGATAAGGAGTACATTACCAAAGAGTTTGAAACTATAAAATAACCAAACATTATTGGAGGACCAGAAGAACTTAATAAATCAGATGAAGAATGCAAAAGAAAGCATTGTAAGTAGACTGTCTTTGTGGAAGATAGATTATCAAACTCACCAATCCAAAACTAGAAATGATAGGATAGGGCAGAGATACAAGGTATTAAAAAGTGACGAAATTCTATAATAGCCATCAGACTTCCTCAGGAAGTGTATCTTAGAGTGAAATCCTGGAGGGAGAAGAATGGTAGAAGGCAGATTATGGTTTATTTAATGAAGTAATAGTCGATAATTTCCCTAACTTGGGTAAGGAACTGATAGACAAGTATATGAGCCAACAAAACATCAATAACTTTAAGGCAAAGAGACCTTCTTCAAGATATGTCATATGCAAATTGGCAAGTCAATGACATGGTAAAATTTTAAAGGCAGCGAAAAAGTTATGATAATCTACAAAGGAACCCCCATTTGGCTATCTGCAGATTTCTCAGCAGAAAACATAGGCCAAGGGTAAATAAAATGACATTTTCAAACTACTGACATAGGAAATCTCTCACCCAAGAATACTCTAACTTCCACAGTTATCACTTAGATACAAAGTGAAAATAAAGACTTTAGCAGACAAACAAAACCTGAATGAGATGTAAAACAAAACCGAGACACCTTACAAGAGATGTAGAAAACAACTCTTCTGAGAAAAATAAAATGGCAAAAGTATGCAAAACATTGACCAAAATGCTAAGTAGAGACCACGAGAAAGCTGCAACTGTTTATTTGTTTATGTTTTAAAATGCTGCTATACTTTATGGATTAAAGAGAGAAAAATAGGAAATCAGGGGCAATAAATATTGATATATCAATCTGGTAACATACTCACAAAATTAAAATAAATAATTTGAGACAGTAATCAGAAAAGGTAAAAAGCAAATATAAAACAACATTAAAAGAAGATGCTATGAGAGGAAAAAGGACTACTTTATACATGAGATGTTATATTTTAAGTGAAGTACAGTAGATGTAGTATATTGTGTAGTTTCAGATGTACAGCCTGTTGATTCCAACCGCTTTGTTGATTACATTGCATTATAAATTATTACAAGTCATTACAATAATTGTAACATACCTTTATTATAAGTTATTGTGTATAATTCCCTGATCTCTACAAATTATCCTTGTTGCTTATCTCTTTTATGTGTACTACATTGTATGTGTCAATGTCCTACCATTAAAATGACTTTCCCTTCCCCTTTGGTAAACATAAATTTTTCCCATATCTTTGAGTATGCTTCAGTCTTGTCTATCTAATCTGTCAATCTCTCTATCTTTCTATCTCTCTATTTCTCTATCTATCTATGTATCTATCTATGTATCTATGTATTTATCTATCTATCTATCTATCTATCTATCTATCTATCTATTTATCTATCTATCTTTATTTCTATCTTATATCTGTCTATCTTTGTATCTATCCATCATCTATCGATTGATTGCTATAGATAGATATACACAGATAATTGTTATTCTTTAGATTCCAAATATAAATTATATTATATACTTTAGTCTTTCTCTAAGTTACTTCACTAAGCATAATATTTACTAGACCCATTCGTGATTTTGAAATATCAATGTTTTAAAACTTTTCATAGGTGAGGAATATTGCGTTGCATATTTATAGAATCATCATATCTTCTTAAGTCAATAGTCTGTTGAGGACCCTTAGATTGCTTCACTCTCTTGCATATTATAAACCTTGCTTTTGTGAACATAGGTTCACCTTAATTTAGGGATATTCCCCAGATTTTTCCTAGGAGAGGTAATAATGTGTCATATAGTAGTTCCCTTTTTAGTTTTTAACGAAATCTAAATACTTTTTCCATAGAAGTTGTACCAAATTACATTCCGACAAGGAGTACACAAGAGCCTTATTTTTTCCACATCCTCTCCAACACTACTATTTGTACTTTTGATAATCGCCATTTGACCAGTGTGAAGTGATAGCTCATTGTGGCTTTGATTTGCAATTACATAATAATTAGTAATGTTGAGCATTTTTATCACTTGCCTGTTACTCATCTGTATGTTTTCTTTGGAAAAATATTAACTCAGATACACTGCTCTTTTTTTGATTGGGTTTTTGTTTTTCACATTAAGTTGTGTAACTTAAATCCATGTTACATCTATTAATCTACATCTAGTAACCCCTGGTCACTTGCATTGTTTGCAAATATGTTCTCCAGTTACACAGGCAATTTTCGCTTCATTGATAGTGTCTTTAGCTGAGCAGAAGTTTTCAAGATTATTTAGGTCCCACTTCCTTATTTTTGCCTTTATTTCTTTTGCCTTAGGAGACTGATATAAGAAAATATTCCTATGATATATATCAAAGAGTGTATCACCTATATTCCCTTCTAGCAGTTTTAGAAATATCAGGTCTTACATTTATGTCCTTAAAACTCTTGGAGTTTATTTTTGTATATGATGTCAGGGAATGCTCTAATTTCACTGTTTTACATGTAGATGTCCAGCTTTCCCAACACCATCCATTGAAGAGACTGTCTTTTCTCCACTGTGTACTCTTGCCTCTTTTATCATAGATTCATAGATCATAGGTTTGTGGAATTATTTCTAGGCTCTCTATCTGTTTGTATTGACTATACCTGTGTGCCAATGCGATGCTGTTTTTATTACAGTAGGTTTGTAATATAGTAAAGTGTCTGGGAGTGTTATACCTCCAGAAATTTTGTTTCATCTCAAGATCATTTTAGCAATTTTTAATGGTTTCATGTAAAACTTAGAATCATTTTTTTCTAGTTGTGTGTAAAATACTACAGCTTTGTAACAGGAATTGCACTAAGTCTGTAGGTTTCTTTGTGTAGTACGGCCATGTTTACAATATTAACCCTTTCAATCCAAGAACACAAGGCACCTTTCCAATTCTGTTAATCATTTTTAAATTCTTTGTCAGTGTTTTATAATTTTCAGTGTGTAGACCTTTCACATATGTGGTTACATTTATTCCAAGATATTTGGGGGGATGGATTTTAAATAGTATTGCTTTCAATATAAAATTTATGGTATCTCATGATTAATGTGTAGAAATGCAAGACTTCTTTACATTTATCTTGTACCCTGCTCCCTTGTTGAAATTATTTATTGTTCATAATAGTCTGTGTGGAGCCCTTAGGACTCTGTATGTAGATCGTTATGTCATCAGTACTGCTGACAATTTTGCCTATTTCTTTCCATTTTGCCTTTCTTTTACTTCTTTTTCTTTTCATTTCTTCTATTACAATTAAACAGAATTGCTGAGAGTAGGAATCCTTGTCATGTTCCTGAATTTACCTAGAAGGCTTTCAGCTTTTCCCACTGAGTATTATGATTTGTTATAAATGGCCTATAATATGTTGAGAGATGTTCCCATTGTACTCAATTTCATGTGAGTTCTGATCGTGAATGGATGTTGAATTTTGTCAAATATTTTTCTGTGTGTATTGACATGGTCCTGTGAATTTTGTCCTTCCTTTATTAGATATGTAACATGCTGATTGATTTGTGTATGTTGAACCATCCTTGTGACTCTGGAAGGAATCCAACTGATAATCGTGTATAAACCTTTCTATGTATTGCTGGATTAATTTGTTGATGTTTTATTGAGGAGTTTTGAATGTATATTCATCAAGGATATTGTCTTTTTTTTTTGTAATGTCTTTGACTGAATTTGTTATCAGGGTAATGGTGGTCTCATAGAATAACTTTGGAAATTTTCCTTCCTCCTTCATGTTTTGAAATAGTTTGGGGGAAAGTGGTTTAAATGAAGGCATCCAGGCATTTTGTTGAAGGGGTGTTTTTAAAATTATAGATTTTATTTAACTTATACTGATTGCTGTTTTTAAGTGTTCAGTTTTCTCTTTATTCAGTGTTGACAGCCTGTATGTTTCTAGAAATTTGTGCATTACTTTTTGATCATCCAGTTGGTTGTCATGTTACTGCTAATACAAATTTCATAATCTTTTTTGTATTTCTGTAATATCAGATGTTATTCTACTGTTTCATTTCTTATTTTGTTTGGGTCAACTCTCTGTATTTCTTGATAAGCCTGGCTAAATGCTTATCAATTTCTTAATAGTTTTAAGAAAAAAGAAGCTCTTGTTTTTATGATGTTTAATTTAGTTTTTAATTTTTATGTTATTTATTTTCAACCTAATCGTTCAGGTTTCTCATTCTACTGCCTTTGTGTTTTGTTTTTTCTTATTGTTAGTTATTATGTGAGGTAAGCTTCATCCTTTTTTGAGTTATTTCTTGTTTTTTGTAGAAGGCCTTAATTGTTCTAAAATTCCCTCTTAGATTTGTCTTTGCTGCATCACATACATTTTATGAAGCTGTATTTTCATTGTAGTTTGTTCCCAGGTATGATTTCATTACCTCTTAGATTTCATCATTGACCATTTTTTATTTTTTTAAAGGATGTGGTTTCATCTCATGTTTGTGATTTTGGTATTCTTCTTTCTAGGGTTGATGCATACTTTCATACTTTTGTGTATGGAAAAATACTTGCTGAAATCTAAGTTTGCTTAAATTTTCTGAGGCTCTTTTCATGACATAATATGTGATTAATTCCTTTGATAACATAGTGTGCAGACTTGAAAAGTTTATGTGTTTTGCTTTTCTGATACAGTGCCCAATAACAGATGAAATGATCTAATATGCTATTAAGACCTCTGTTTCCTTACAAATATTCTTTCTGGATGATCTGTCCATCAGAATAGTGAGGTGTTAAACTTGTCTACTATTATTACTTTATAATGAATTAATTCCCTAATGTTTACTAATATTTCTTTTTTATTTAGAATCTACGGTGTTGGATCCATATATAGGTTAATGAGTGTAACACCCTATTTTTATATTGATCTCTTTTTCTTTATATCATCTCATTTTAAACTTTCATTGTGGCCCTTGTTTTGAAACATATTTTGTATGAATTGAGCATTGCAATCTGCACTTTCTTGTCATTTCCATGAAATAACTTCTCCATCTATTTCCACGCTATGTATAACTTCCTTCATAAAGTGAGTCTTTTTTGGCAGAAGGCCAAGAGGATGGATTAGAAGGACACTCATAGCTCACCATTTCCCACAAATGCAACAAGAGTCACACTCACAGACCCATTCAGTGAACCAGTGAAACTGTAGTACTCTGAAGGATCATTGTCCAACTCAAAAGATATAGATGCCAAAAATCTGGTAGGATAAAAGGAATAAAGAAGGAAAAAATGTCAAAACAGAGTTGGACAGGCCCCACGGGGAGGGAGCAGCAAAGGACTGGCACTCATCACGGAGTCTCACCTCTGCAACTGAGAGGCCAGTAGGATGGAGGGGGAGACTTCAAGGCTTGGATCTGTACAGAGAATCAGTTGACTGACAGAACTAATATAAACAGGCACAGAGGGTCCCTGTGCTACCCAGCCCAAGATGCAGCACAGCATCTGGGGGAAGGGCCATGCTGCCGTAGCTGGGTGGAAGATGGGGATGGCTGCACTGAGGCCACCCAGGGGAATGCAGGTGGCTGTGGGCCATGGCTGTGGGTGCACAGGGCAGAACAAACTGAGCTCTCCATAAAACAACCGGGAAGATGTACCCGGGGGGAGGGTGCAAAACCCATCACTGAAAATCCACAAAAGTTTCTTGTTGAAGAGAGGTGGGGCTCATGCACAGCCACCATACCCTCTGGTGCTTTGCACCCAGGTGGCTGTGGGGGCTAAACCTGCATTCACACCTCAAGACTTAGCACCCTAAATGGCAAGACGGTACTTGTCTACAACCCTAGGAAGATAGGATATTTCTGTCCTGGTTCCTCAGAGAACTTGCTCCACCAAGACAAACAAGAAGCTGTGATTTGTCCCAGACCAGCCACAGGGCTGTTCCTCAGTCCTCTCTTAGCCCATCTCCTGGGTGCAAACCTGAGGCAGAGTGCATAGTGACACAGAGCAGTGGAGTGACTGGCACCCTGAGGGGATGGGTGGCCCCCCACCTTTTAGGCAGGAACACAGCCCCTGACCACAATGCTAGGAGAGGGCGTGTTGCCCACTCCTGCCTGGTCAGTCTGCAACATATGACTGCAGCATCGGGCAGGGCAGTGGCAAGCCAGCCCACAGTAAAGGAGAGCTGCTCCTGATCCACTGTTGGATGTATGTGAGATCTCCTTGCCGACAGGCACTGGGAACAGCACAGATGAGGGCTCCAATGGAGGGCCTCTGGAAACAGCAAGCCGAGCTTCCAAAACAGGACGAAGGCAGAAAGACTTCACATTAAAAGCACACAGTCTCCAGGAGGACACCGAAATCACCCCTTTTTTTAATCTGTCTTTACCTGTTTCATTTTCTATTACCCTCTTAATTTTTACTTCTTAGACTATTATATATACCCCAATTTATTCCCTTTGAAATTTTTAAAAATATTTTAATTATTATTATTTTTCCAAATTCTGCTTCCACTTGCTTTTCTCATAGTCATTATTCAATATTTTCAAACTTTTATTTCTCCATTCATTAAAAATCGTTATCTCTCTGTCTTTTTTCTCTTTCCTAATTTATATTACTACATAGGCGTTAGGTAGATAAACTCTTTAGGACGACAGTAGATAACTGATAATCCATAAACCACAGTGCCAGAGAGGTAGGAGCAAGTTGAAGAAGGAGAGAAAGCATTCCAAATTAAAAGAACAAGAGAAATCCTCTGAAAGAATGATCATTGAAATAGACATTGATAGCCTACTAGATGGAGATTTCAAAAAAGGACTGATCAAAGTACTGAAGGAAATAAAAGATATAGAGTCTAAAGATATAATTTATGTCAAAAATGGAATGGCAGCTATAAAGAAGAGCTAAGAAGAATAGCTAAATGCATTGACTGAGATGAGGAATGATCTAAAGGTGGTGCAATGCTGACTAGATAACGCAGTGGAACGAATTAGTGACTTAGGAGACATGACAATAGAAAGCACCCAATCAGAAGAGCTGCAAGATAAACAACCAGAAACAAATGAAAAAACATAAGGGACCTATGGAATAATATAAAGCATGCCAATCTTAGCATGATAGAAGTCCCAGAAGGGGAAGAAAGATCAAAGGGGATTGCAAAGGTATTTGAAGAATTCATGACTGAGAACTTCACAAACTTAAAGGAGGAATCAGATATCCAAGTACAGGAAGCTCAGAGGGTCCCAAACAGGAAGACCTAAATACACCCACAACAAGACATATTATCAAGATGGCCAGAGTCAAGGATAAAGAAGTGATCCTAAAGGCAGCAAGAGAAAAGCAAAGAGTGAGTTACATTGGAACCCCCATAAAGATCTCAGCTGATCTCTCTACACAAACACTACAGGCCAGAAGGGAGTGGCAAGATATATTCAAAGTCCTGAATGAACAAAAAGAGATACTCAAAGATACTTTAGTCAACAAGGATAAACTTTATGATAGAAGGAGACATAAAGAATTTCACAGACAAGAAAATGTTACAAGAGCTTAGCAACACTAAACCCATGCTAAAAGAAATATTGAAATGTCTACTGTAAATAGAAAAGCAGCAAAATGCTACAGAAATTTGATACTCACAGCTGGAAAGGTGATAACTCATGAATTACAAATAAAATAAACACGGAATTATAAAACAAGACATACAAATCATTCAGAGTGGGAGAGGGAGGCAGGAAATTACAGAATTTTTTTGTCTTTCCTATTAAAATTTTTTGTTCCCTGTAGATGGGTTTCAGATCATGTTACTGTCAGTTTAATAAAAGCAGTTATAGTAATGGGCTAGTAGACTTAAAAAAATGGTAACAACAAGACAAAATCTTATCAGGGAGTCACTAAAACTAAATAAAATTCATGACAATACAAAGGAAAATTACAAAACCACAAAAAGAAGATGAAAGGAACAAAGAGGAAATACCAAATCAACTGCAAAGCTAAGGTCAAAGTGGCAATAAACAGAAACCTATCATGAATTACTGCAAATGTGAATGGACTAAATGCTCCAGTCGAAAGACATAGACTGGAAGGCTGGATAATAAGGCAAGAAACATAAATATGCTGCATACAAGAGACACACTTCAGGGAGAAAGACACATATAGATTGAGAGTGAAATGTTGGAAAAGGGTATTCCATACAAATGGAAAAGCCAGAAAAGCAGGTGTTACAGTACTGATCTCACACAAAATAGACTTTAAAACAAAGTTCGTAAAGAAAGACAAAGAAGGACATTTTATAATGATTAAAGGAGTGATCCAAGATGAGGATTGTACACACATTAATACATATGCACCAAATAGAGGAGCACCTAAGTACATAAAATAATTACTAATAGATATAAAGGGGGATAGTGATGGGAATAGAATCATAGTTGGAGATTTCAACACTGCATTAACATCACTGGACAGATCACTGAGACAGAAAATAAATAAGGCAAAAAAAATTAAATATTAAAAAAGAAATATCAGATTTTGTGGATAATTTCAAAACATTGCCACCCACCCAAAATAGGATATACATTCTTATCAAGGGCACAAGGATCATTTTCCAGATTTGATCATGTACTAGGGCACAAAAGAATCCTCAACAATTTTAAGAATTTAGAAATTACCTCGAGCATCTTTACTGATCACAATGGCATGAACCTAGAAATCAGCAACAGAGAAACAAAGGAGAACTAAAGGAAAACATGGAGATTAAAAAATAAGTTTTTAAAAACCAATGGGTCTATGAAGAAATTAAAGCTGAAATGAAAAAATAATACCTTGAGATAAAAGAAAATGAATGCCAAACCACAGAAAACTTATGGGACACAGGAAAAGCAGTGCTAAGAGGGGAGTTTATAGAGATACTGGACTTCTTCAAAAAAGGACAATCACGAATAAACAATTTAACCCACCAGCTGAATGAACTGGAAAAGGAAGAATGAAAAAGCCCAAAAGGTAGCAGCTGGAAGGAAATTATAAATATTGTGGTGGAAATAAATAAAATGGAGTTTACAAAGAACATAGGAAAAAAATCAACCAGTCCAAAAGCTGGTTTTTTAAAAAGGTAAGAAAAATCGACAAACTTCTGGCCAAACTCAAAAAGAAGGAAAGAGAGAGAGCACAAAGTAGCAAAATAAGTAAGGAGAATGAAGAAATTTCAACAAATAAAATAGAAATACAGAATATCATACAGGAATATTATGAAAAGCTCCATGGAAACAAACTGGATAATATAGAGAAAATGGAAAAGTTTCTGGAAACATACTGTCCACCAAGAATGAATCAAGGAAAAACTGACCCCTTGAACAAACAAATCACAAGAAATGAAATCAAAATAGCAATATAAAACCTCACTACAAATAACAGTCCAGGACCGGATGGCTTCACTGCGGAATTCTACCAAACATACAAAGAAGAAGTCATACCAGCCCTTCTCAGACTCTTCCATAAGATTGAAAAGGAGGGAATACTCACAAAGTCATTCCATGAAGCCACAATCACCCTGATACCACAAACAGGCAAAGACAATTCCAGAAAAGAGAATTATAGGCCAATATGACTGATGAGCTTGATGCCAAATTCCTCACCAAAATAGTAGCAAATAGAATCCAACAACACATATAAAAGATTATACATCCTAACAAAATGGGGTTCATCCCAGGGACACAGGGGTGGTTCAACATATGCAAATCACTCAGTGTAATATATCACATTAACAAGAGAAAGGGCCAAAACCACATGATCATCTCAATAGGTGCAGGAAAAGCATTTGATAAATTTCAGCACCCATGTATGATAAAAACGCTCACCAAAGTGGGCATAGAAGAAACATAACTCAACATCATAAAGCTATATATAACAAATCTACAGCCAGCATAACACTCAACAGTGAGAAAGTCAAAATCTTCCCACTAAAACCTGGGACAAGACAAGGTTGCACACTATCACTACCCCTACTCAACATATTCTTGGAAGTCCTAGCCATAGCAATCAAAGAAGAGAGAGAAGGAAAAGGGATCCAAGTTGGAAAGTAAGAGGTAAAAGTCTCACTATACGCAGATGACATGTTACTATATTTAGAAAACCCTACAAATCCAAACAAAAAATACTACAGTTGATCAAAAATACAGCAAGGTAGAAGGTTACAAGATTCAGGTTCAAAAATCAGTGACATTTCTTTACGCTACCAATTCAGATAATACTATAGAGCTACAGTCAACATGACAGCACTGTATTGGTACAAAGACAGACATATAGGCCAATGGAACAGAATAGGAGCCGAGATGAACCCACAAATTTTGGTCAATTAATCTTCGACAAAGAGGCAAGAATATACAGTGGAATAGAGACAGTCTCTTCAGCAAATGGTTTTGTGAAAGCTGGCCAGCAGCATGTAAATCAATGAAGTTAGAACACTCCCTTACACCAGGGACAAAAATAAACTCAGAATGGATCAAAGACTTAAACATAAGAAAAGATACAATAAACCTCCTAGAGGAAAATATAGACAAAATATTATCTGACATATATCTCATAAATTTTCTCATAGAATAAATAAAACAAGAATAAACAAATGAGACCTAATGAAATATGCAAGCCTCTACACAGTAAGCAAACCCGAAGTAAAACTAAAACACAAACTACGGAATGGGAAAAAATTTTTTCAAATGAAACCGACAAAGGCTGGATCTCCAGAATATACAAGTAGTCATCCAGCTGAAAAAGAAAATACAAACAACCCAATCCAAAAATGGGCAGAAGATCTAAACAAACAATTCCCCAGGAAAGACATACAGATGATCAACAGGCACATCAAAAAATGCTCAGTATCACTGATTATCAGAGAAATGCAAATCAAAACTACAATGAGTTAACACCTCACATCAGTCAGAATGGCCGTCATTCAAAAATCCACAAATGACAAATGCTGGAGAGGCTGTGGAGTATAGGGAAACCTCCTACACTGCTGGTGGGAATGCAGATTGGTGCAGCCACTGTGGAAAAAAGGATGGAGATTCCTCAAAAGCCTAGGAATAGACTTATCATATGACGCAGGAATCACACTCCTGGTCATAAATCCAGAAGGAACCCTACTTCAGGATGTCACATGCACGCCAATGTTCATAGTCAGCACTATTTACAATAGACAAGACATGGAAACAACCTAAATGTCCATCAAAAGATGACTGGATAAAAAAGAGGCAGTATAGTTTTACAATGGAATACTGCTCAGCCATATAAACCGACCACATAATTCCATTTTCAGCGACATGGATGCTCCTGGAGAATGTCATTCTAAGTGAAGTAAGCCAGAAAGAGAAAGAAAAATACCATATGATATCACTCATATGTGAAATATAAAAACAATATGAAATGAAACAAAAGAAGCATAAATACAAAACAGATATAGACTCGCAGACATAGAATAAACGGTTTTGGTTGACAAGTTTGCGTGGGTTTGGAAGAGATAGAATGGGATGCCAATATTGTAGAATAGATAAACAAGATTTTACTTTAAATTGCAGGGAAATATATAAAAGTTCTTATGGCAGCTCACAGAGAAAAAGATGTGACAACAAATATATATATATGTTCATTGTAATTGAAAAATTTTGCTCTAGACTGAAATTTGAGGCAACTTTGTAAAATGATTGTAAATCAATAAAAAAATTAAAAAAAAGAAAAACAAAATCCTAAATATTACAGGCATAAATATAATTTAGAGAGAAAAAAAACTATGCCAAACAGTAGTAAAATCAATGCTTTGGTTTTTGTTTTCTTTTTAAGATAAGCAAAAGCAAAAAACCTCTTGCCAAGTGTATCATGTAGAAAACAGGGATGCTCCAAGAATAAATTAAGAAATAAAAGAAGAGAACAAACAATTGTTACCTCAGATATACAAAAAAGGGATCATTGGTCAACAGTTCATGATAATAATCTGGACAACTTAGAAGAAATAGACAAATGTTAGAATGAGACAAAGATAAAGGAGAAACACTTAACTTGAAAAAACCGATTAGTAGAAGAAAGATAGAATCTACATTTAAAAAAATCGTTAAACACAAGTGGAGATTTAAACAGCTCCCATGGAGAACTCTACAAAAATACAAAGCAGAACTTATACTCTTCAAACTGTTCCAAAATAGTGAAGATGAGGGAAACTCCCAAATTAAATCTATGAAGCTATCATCACACTGATAGTAAAGCTAACAAACAAAGTATGGGAAAGAGAACTTCAAGCCAATATCTTTGATTGATACAGATGCAAAAATTCTACAAAATTATTAGAAACAACATCCAGCATAAATAAAATTTATCATACACCATGACAAATTGGATTCATAGCATTGTCACAAGGGAGGTTCAAAATACACAAATCAGTCAGTTTGATACAACACATTAACCAAAGAAAAAGAGAAAAAACATGGTCATCCCAATAAACCCATAAAAAACATTTCACAATTTTCAACATTTATTCATTAAAACAACAAAAACAACAACAACAACAACAACTGCAACAATAGAAACCGCTTACAAAATTAGGATACAGGAAACAACTCAACATAACTAAAGTCATTTATTACAGACCCACAGACAACATAATATGCAAAGGTGGAAAACTAAAAGCCAAATTAAGGAATAAGACAAGGATGCCCACTCTCACCATTTCTATTAAACACAGTATGGGTAGTCATAGTAACAGCAATCGGAAAAGAAAAAAGTTATTCATGTTGGATTGAAAAAAGTAAAACTGTTACTGTTTCAGATGACATGATAATCTATATAGGGAACCCTAAAATTTCTCCACACAAAAATAACTAAAACTAATACATACATTTATCAAAGTAGCATGTATCATGATTAATATACGAAAACTGTCACATTTTTACACTAACTATGAAATACTTCAAAATTTTAAAAAATCCATAAGAAATCACATCAAAAAATAAAATACCTGTGAATAAACCAATTTAATAAAATATAGAAGACACTGATAAAGAAATTTGAAGATGATGCAAAGAAATGGAAAGAAATCTCAAGGTCTTATTTTAGAAGAATTAATATTTTTAAAATATACATAGTACAAATGATGTCTACAGATATAATTTGATTCAGTTAGAAATACATGATTTTCACAAAATTAAAAACAGTCCTAAGATTTATATTTAACTGCAAAAGAACCAGAACTGCAAAAAGAAACATGAGGAAAAAGAACAAAGTTGGAGGCATAACCCTCCAAGATCTCAGACATATTACAAAATACAGTAATCAAAACAGCAAAATAATGGAAAACAAACAAACATCTATATCACTGGAACAGAACACAGAGGCAGCAGAAATTAAACAGACACACCTATGGTCAATTAACCTATGACAAAGAAATAAAAATATACAATGCCTAAAAGAAAGTATTCAGCAAGTGACGTTGAGAAAGCTTAGGACAGCTACATGGAATTCAATGAATTAGAACACTCCCTCACCCATAGAAAAATAACACTCAAAATGTTTTAAAAATCTGAATCTGAACATGACACA
>NC_045728.1:21331994-21357747 GCF_009834535.1 Camelus ferus
TAGTGATTGATGAAGATCTCTTTAAGAAAGAAGTTTTGGAAAGAATATTCAAAACTGGACTGGTTGGAAGTGATCAATTTAAATCGATTTGGTGGGATGAGAATGGAACCTCGATAGTGATTGATGAAGATCTCTTAAAGAAAGAAGTTTTGGAAAGAATATTCAAAACTGGAAGCCTGAAAACTAGTTAGACAGCTTAACATTTACGGGTTTAGGAAAGTGTGGCAAAACTTTCAAAGATCTGCTTCTCCAGCTGACTTTCTTTCAGAAGAAAATCAAGTCCCCATTTTAATCAAGGTATTAAAAATTCATTTAGTTACCACGTTGAAGCTTCTATTTAGAATTTAATTTTGTATTTCAATCTATGGTAATATACATGTAACATTAGATTTTGGAAATTATATAAAACTGCTAAAGCTAAAATTATTTATTTTTCTCCAAAATATGACGACAGTTTGTGCTTTAAGAATTCAAGATTATAGGAAACTGTTCTAGCATACTTGAAATCTAACAGGACTCAAAATAAAGCTAGTAACACCACTTTTAAAAAGTGGCAGTCACCATTGCTTAAGTGCTAATATTTTAAACTGGAGGGTTATAACATTTCATTGTGTATATGTCAGTAAGTAATTTCAAAATTAGTCAACAGTGTATATATTTTGATGACATTGTCTTTGTGCAGTAAACTTCAAATCTGAGGTTTCATAAGAGAGGTTAATTCTAGTCTTGTGTCTTGGTTTAAAATGTTACTAAAAACTTTCTCCTTTGGTTGTAGTTGCAGTTCTATCATAATCCAAATTTTAAATGAGGCTGTCCTCAGCTTCTAGTGAGAACAAAAAGAAGAGTCAGGATTAAAGATGCTTCTCCGGTATCTTCATTAGCTCAAGATATTAACAAGAAGAACTTTAAAGCAGAGTATAATTTGGATAATCATAATTCTGATTCTGGTGCTGGCACAAGTGGGGAAAGTGTATTGTCAACCTCCACAGATTTAAATGTGCCTTTCTTAAGGAAGCCCTCAACCAGTCATATAATTGTTAATACAACTACCCCACGTGAAACTTATTTGTCTACTCCATCATCAATGTCAGTTAGAAAACCAGGACAATTTGCAGTGGATCAACATGCTATTTCAAATCAGTTGACCACATTTCACGTGCACTCACAAAGCAGCTACAGTCAAGCAAATGGCCGCATATTGAATTTCATTACAACTGCGAGGTCTACTTCTCAGTACTGCATCGTATCTCCCGTACAGAGCAGTTACGTTGGACTGATGTTGGAACCGTCTACTTTTTCAACTAGATACCCCGATGTATCAGCCAATGGGTTTTACTTTTCTAACCTGAACCAGCAGGCAACCTGTGGTTCCAATTGCCAATGACAACTGTTTCCTCAGTTGACTCTTTTTCAAGGCCAACCCATCAACCATCTTCAGGGTGTGAACGCCATCCAAATTACAACTGATCTACCAAAGGACTACCGGATTATGCAGGATAACACAGGCTAAATTTCATGTTAACAAGTAACAGAATACCTGCAGTTCTCTTATGAGAACAATAAAACTTCATGTGTACCTGTATTTGCCTTATTTCTCTAAAACAGTTTTAAGAGTAAAATGGGAGGCAAAACAATTTTTTTCAACCTAGATATTTGATTGATATGATGACTTGATGTAATCATTTGGGAGTAAAGTTAAACAATTGCTTTTAAGAAAGAGTTGAAAAAGGGAAAATTTTGAAAAATGCTAAACATGGAGAGAGGAAAAGGTACTAAATGATTTCTGAATCATGCTGTGAAGAATTAAAAATATTGTTAGGCTAGGTTTGAACAGGAGAAAAATGCAAGAACCAGCCCAGGAATGATGTCTCATATATGTCGTCACTGGATGCATAAAGGTCACACGATGTAGTCTCAGAAAGCACATTCAGCATGGGGTAGAACTTTAACTGATTTTATCCACAGTCCTTTTTCTGATGTTCTCAAAGCATTCCAAATTGTGCTTACTTTTCTTCTCCTCAGGAGTCTACACTATATTTTCTATTGAATAACTTGTGTTCTCTTTATATTCTAGGCAAAGACAAGCTTACTCCTTCAGGGTGGCACTTAATGCCTTTTAAATTATCAGCCAAGAAACTCAATGTAGTTTAGTGAGTCAGTTATAGATCGGACATTTGACTACCTTAACATATCTTTATGCTCCACTCTATCTGGAGATAAATTCAGTCAATTTTTGTCAACCTTGTTATCTCCAACCTCACAACGTTTGCCCCAACTCATCCTTGGGCTTAGAATATTCTCCTTTTACCTTCTTAGACTTTCCCAGCCTCAGCACAGAAACCACCTCTTCCAGGTGTTTTCTGTCTATCCTCCTTTCCTGTTCTAAGCTGCATATTGTGTGGATTAGAAAGAGTAAAGTGTGGTAGGCTCAAAATCATTTCCAAGGTACAAAAGGAAAAAAAGTCTGCAGATATTAGAACTATGAAATAGTCATGAAATGCTTTGAATATTTCCCATTGATTTAAAGTACAAAGTGAAGCATTTTCACAATGTAAATGACCTGAATTGCTGGAAACACTGCAGGCAAATCTAGGGAGGCTGTCGTTTCTGATAACCATCATGCTGCCAGTTTCAGCTAACAATACAAAACTGGCTACATTGAATGTCAAGTATGTGTCAATAGTTGTGAAGAAAAATTTGATAACGTGGAGAAAGGGCAAATGTGCCAGGGTAAACTCCAGCAACATCCCACCAGAATGAACATTACCAAAAGAAAAAGGCCAACTTGCTGCAAGAGGCCTGTGTCTGGAAAGCAGTGGTTGTTTCTACAAAGGAAATATTGAGATTTAAGTTTGTCAGCTCAAACCATGATGGTGGCTGTGATGTTATTTACATTACAATCTGGGGTTCAAATGTGCTGTTCAGCAGCTAGTTTCCTGCTGTCTTATCAGACATTTGGTCTTACCATGGCCATCTTAACAATGTTCTAGACTGATTAGTCTAATGCTGCAGTTTACATTCAAAATTAGAAATCCTAAAGATGAATATTGTCCATCTGTAGATTACTACCTGGGAAAACCTAGACTTTTGGCAAAACTGCAAAAGTTGGCTGTTGTTATGAAAACTATTCTGAGTTCTGCACACTGAAACATCACCACTAGCTACTACGTATCTCTCTACCACTGTGTGGTATGAAGATGGATTGTTAAACAGTACCTAAGTTTTCTATTAATTGAGTCATCAGTGAATGACTCTGCCTCTAGAGGAATCTCTGGTAATTAAGAGTCCAAATGAACCACCAGATCTTCTTGTAGTCAGGGAATATTAGATTATATTTCTCCCAGTAGACTGGTTGCTATCTGTTCATTGAATACTGAGTTGATGCTAGGGCCAAGCCACTGCACCCTTGAATTGGACTGAGGCATATACATTCTCCAGTCTCCATAGCCCAGCACGGTTCTATGTCTCCTTTTTAGTTTAAGAATATGTCTAAGATTTTTCTTTTAATTTTCATTATTGTCTCAACTTATTTTGGTTTGGAAGAATCCTTGACTAACATATAGAGGCAGAATCAGTGGCTTATTTACATTCACCTAGAAATTGCAATAACCTTTCTTTCCTTGGGCTACCTGGAGGAGAGTGAGCATAGGCCTAAGTTTGAAAACAGTCCTCAGACCTAACAATGCAGAACCTTTACAGTTTTTGCCCAGCAATTGAGTAAAAATTTTTATTGTGGATCTCAGTGATTATTGTCAAATCCTCTAATGCAATCATGTGAACACATCTCATTGTTGTTATACAAAATCAAGTCTTTTTCAGTATTACATTCTCATTGCAAAACTGCTAAGAATGGTGTGTCTTCTGAGATTTTACCATGCAGAGAATTTTAGCAATCTAGTGTGTTCCTTTCTTAAAGATGCTGTCAGGGCACATGAGACCCTAGGTGAGAGACCGTGAACTTCATCACTCTCAGCCAAAGCAGTAGCCAATGTTAACTTTTATATCAACTCCCTCATCTCAGATGAATGACACAGAGTCAAATTTTGATGCCTACATCAGCAGTGGCCATTTATACTGGAGAAATTTTAAGACACGGGAAATCACTAACTTTACAAATATATTTATGGATTTATTTTTAGGATCTTTCATTTATTAGTATCTTTACCAAGATAAATATATCATGCCTCAAGATTTCTTATGGCAAAAGCAATCATGATCAATCAACTGGGAAGAAAATGATCAGAGATTTAACATTGTTTTCCTTCCATAATTGTTGAGATTTAATTGCCATAATACATTGTGTAAATTTAGATGTACAGGAAAATGGTTTGACTTACACGTATCATGACATAAATATCATAGTATGTTTAGGGAGAAGCCATTATTTCATTTAAATATGATAATAAATAAATAAATAAATATAATTTTGCTTTTTGGTTTTGATGAGAATGCTGAAGATCTACTCTCTTAACAACATTCACATATATCATACAGCACTGTTAATTATATTTACCATGTTATGACATCACATCCCTAGAACATGTTTATTTTCTATTGGAGTTTTGTACTTTTTCACTGATTTATTCTAATTATCCTTTCCCAAATCCTGCCTCTGCTAATCACATATCTGATATCTTTTTCAACAAGTATGTTTGATTTTTTCAAATTATAACTTATCTAAAACACTACTTTATTTCCTGTTACACAACATACTGTGTCTATTTTCCACACTGACCTGCACTGTGATTTCAGACTGATCACCAGAATAATTCTAGTTATAATTTTCTATACAAAGATATTTCATAGTTATTGACTTTTCCTCACACTGTACATTTCATGCTCCTAACTCATTTATTTCTGAACTGGAAATTTTTCTCTCTTTCTATTCACACATATATCTTTTTCCTCACCAAGTTCCTTTCCATTCTGTCAATGACCTGTTTGACTCTATATCTAAGTCTCCTTCACTGTCTTGTTATGTTCATCTGTTTTAAATTCAAAATATGAGTAAAAATCATTCAGCATTTGCTTTTCTCTTTCTGACTTTTTTCACTGAGCATATTACCCTCTTGGTCTACCCATTTGTTGCAAATGACAAGATTTTCATTTTTTTTGGCTAAGTAATATTCTATGGTAATAATAGATATTATTATTATTTGTGTGTGTTTATGTTATGTATATTTATATAATTTGTGTATATATGTATATATAGTTACATAAACATAGAGAAATGTTATAGTTAGTACTTTAATAGATAAATAATATAAGAACATACCAATTCATGGGCAATTAATTTGCTTCTATATCCTGGCTATTGTAAATACTGCTTCCATGGATATAGCGTTGCATATCTTTTCTGATTAGTTTTTACATCTTCTTTAGAATAACTATCCAGATATGCATTTGCTGAGTCATTGGGCATTTCCATTTACAGTTGTTAGAGGAATCATCATACTGTTTTCCACAGTGCCTGTACAAATTTACATTCACATAGTCAGTACACTAGACTTCCTTGTCTCACATCCTCACCAATACTTGTTATTTGTTGAACTTTTGAGAATTGTCATAACGACAGGACTGAGATAAATTCTGTTTGTTCTTTTGGTTTGCATTTCCCTGATGGTTAGTGATGTTCACCATCTTTTCATGCACCTGTTGTCTTTTCCCCCACTGCATATTCACTGCTTTGTAATGGAGTAATTCACCATTATTGTCTTTTTTGGTTTCTAATATGGAATCGTATTATGTTTCATTAATCAGTTTATTTCATGCAAGTACTATATAATTTTGATTATTCTAGGTTTATTGTATAGTTTAATTTCAGGGTCAGATCACCTCTTTCTTCTTTCTCTGTGATACTTTGGTGACTTCAACAATTCTGTGTTTGCATACAAATTTTAGAGTTATTTATTTTAGGTGCTTGAAAATGCACTTGATATTTTGACTTGCCCTGAATTGAAACTATATAATTGCTTGGCTAGTGTGGCCATTTAAACAATATTATATTTTTTCTTATCTGTGAACGCAATGTATCCTTTCATTTGTTTGTATTTTCTTCAAATAGTCTTCTAAAAGTTTTATAGATTCCTGAGCACAGTTCTTTTACCTACTTGGTTGGATCAATCTCTAGATAGTTTATTCATTTTCATGCAAATGTAAATGAGATAATTTCCTTAAATTCTCTATCTGACAGCTTGCTGTTAGTGTATAGAAATTCATCAGATTTCTGTATATAAATTTTGTATTCTGGATTTTATCCAAATGCATATTTTAGACCTAGTAGTTTTGTGGTGCTATCTATAGGATTTCTATTTACAGCATGTCTTTTGCCAACTGATAGTATAACTTCCCTTCTTATTTTGTGGTATTTTATTGAATTTTCTTTTGAATGGCTGTGGCTAGATTTTCCAATACCATGTTGTATAAAAATGGTAAGAGGGGGCATTCTTGTCTTGTTCCTGCTCTTACAGAAATGATTTCAGCTTTCAACCAGTGAGCCTGATGTTAGCTGTGTTCTTCTCATATATGACTTAGTCTGTGGAGCTATATGCTCCCATGCCAAGTTTTTTGAGAACTTTTATCATAAATAGACATTGGTTTTTTCAAGTCATTTTATGATGCTAGTGAGATGATCATATAAATGTAAATTTTCAGTTTGTTAGTGCGGTGTATCATATTGATTAATTTGTGAATGTGGAGTCATTTTTGCATTCTTGGAATAAATCTACTTAATCCTAAAGCATAGTCCTTTTATTGTATTGTTTAATTTGATTTGCTAACATTACATTGATGATTTTTGCATCTATGTTCATCAGTAATATTGAGCTATAATTTATTTGTGAGCAATTTGCTCTAGTTTTATTAAGTAGTGTGATACTGGACTCGAAGTTGAAGTTGGAAACTTTCATTCCTCTTCAAATTTTTTGAATTGTTTGAGAAGTATAGCTAATAGCTCCTCTCTAAGTGTTTGGCAGTAGTCATCTGTGATGACCTCTGGGCCTGGATTTTTGTTTCTTGGGGACTTTTTATTTAATTATATTTTCAATCTCATTAGCAAGAATCTATTTATATTTCCTACTTATTTCCTCTACTTCCATGTTGGAGATAATTATTTGAAAGAATTTGTCCACGTTCTCTAGGCCTTCCACTCTATTGGCATATACTTGTTTGTTGTAACTTCTTAGGATCCTTTGTATTTCTGTGATGAAACCTGTAACTTCTCTTTTATTTCTGATTTTATTGATTTGTAATCATTTTTTTGTTCATGAGATTGGATAAAAGTTTATCATATTATCTATAATTCACTAGCAAAATTACTGGTTTTAATTAAACTTTTTGATATTCAATCTTTATTTTACTAATTTATGCTCAGATATTTTAGCTGTCTTTTCTCCTGCTAACAAGTTTGCTTATTATTTTGCTGCACACTGTGGTTGTAATGTTAGGTTATACAAGAGAGATGATTCTTATTAATATAGGTGAGAATCTCTTGTTTAAACATGACAATTAAAATAGCTTTTGTTCTACCCTATTACTTTTGTATTTGTTCTCATTTTGTATACAATATTTTTCTATTTTCTTTGATTTTACAGAAATTCTTTTACTGTTTACTAGCTTTTATTATCCTCCATATTTTCATTTTTTTCTGTTTTATTTCTTACTTAATTTCTAGCTCATAGTGTTGTGGTCAGTAAAGATGATTGATACACAATATATACATATATCCAATGCAACCTCTACTAAAATGCCAAAGAAATTTTTTACACAAATAGAATAAAAATACCCTGAAATTAATGTGAAACCACAAGAAACAATTCATATGGCTTAGGCAATTCTGAGAATAAAGAAGAAACCTATACAGATTACACACTCTGATTTCAAGCTATGAAAAATAACTACAATAATCAAAATGACATGGTATTGGAATAAACAAGCACATGTCACCAACCCAGATTCATAGACCCAGAATAAGATTGAGACGTCAGAAATGCATCCACAACCAACTTATGAGCCAGAATAAAGGACTTGCAATGGAGAAAGAGTAGCTTCAATAATCAGTGTTGGGAAAACAGGCAGACACAAGCATAGAAATGAAACTTGAACACTATGATACACAATACATAAAAAGTAACTCAAAAATTGATTAAATACTTGAATTTAAAACTGCAAAACAAACAATTCCAGAATACAATGTAAGCAGTGTACTCTTTTACATTGGACTCAAAAACCCTTCTACGTGTGTCTCCTTCAGTCAAGGGAAACAAAAGCAAAACTAAGGAAGCATGATTGCATCAAACTGAAAAGACTGGCACAGCAGAGGACGTAATAAGTAAGATGAAAAGAAAACCATGAATGGGAGAACACATTTAAATGATATTATATATTAAAGGGTTAATATCCAAAATATATATAAAACTCCTAAACCCAAAAAAAAAAAAAAAAAGAAAAGAAAAGAAAAAGAAAAAGAAAATCCATGTAAACAAAAGTCCAGAGGCTCTGAATAGGCAGATCTGAAGAGGTTTTCCACAGAAGACATACAGTTGGCCAAAACAACACATGAAACTATTCCAAAATTTCAGAGCTACCAATTAATGTGAAAATAATAACCCACAAATGAGACATAACCTCACACCTGTCAGAATGGCTCTCAACAAGAGAAAACTAATACATGTTGGTAAGGATATGGACATAAGTAAACCCTTGGACAATGTTGATGGGAATGTCAATTATGAGTTCCATTGCATATATACATCACAATTTCTTCATCCATTTTTCCATACAGGAACATTTTGTTGACTTAATTTGTTGTGGGTGGAGTGTCACAAAAGGATGTTGTATTATATCAAATGCTTTCCCTGCATCTATTGAGATGATTGTGTGATTTTTATCTGTCATTCTATCAGTGTGGTGTGTCACACTTCGTGATTTGAACATTTCAAAGCATTCTGAAATTCCTTGCTCAACGTATATGATCCTTTACATGTATTGTTGAATTCATTTTGCTTGTGTTTTCTTGAGAATTTTGGCAAATGTGCTCATGAGGGATATTGTTCTAAGTTTTTTGCGCAGTGTCCTCTCTGGCTTTGATATGTAAGTAAAGCTGACATTATAAAACATGTTTGGAGACTTTCCTCCTCTTCAAATTCTTGGAAGATTTGGAGGAGTATTGATTTTAAATTGTCTTTAAATGTATGACAGAATTCACCACGGAAGCCTTCTTGTAGATTTTTCTGTGTTGGTAGGTTTTGATCACTGATTTAGTCACAGATATTATTGGTCTTATTAACTTGAGTATTTCTTCATGATTCATTATTGGCAAATGTATGGTTTTTATGAATTCATCTTTTGTTCTAGGTCATCCAAATTTTTGGTTAATAATTATTCATGGTAACTTACTATGATACAGTGCATTCTCATAATATCAGTGGTTATCAGTCTTCTTTCATTTGGAGTTTTATTTGAGTCTTTATTTTCTTAATCTATGTACAGTTTTGTCCACGTCATTTTTAGAAAAAAAGAGAAGTGTGTGTGTGTGTGTGTGTGTGTGTGTGTGTGTGTGTGTGTGTGTGTTTTAATCCTCCCCATTGTTATTCTGGTCACTGTGTTATTTGTTCTGCTCTCATCCATTCAATTTTCTTCCTATTGAATTTCTCCTAGATTTTTGAAGTGCAAAGTTAAGTAGTATTAACCTTTGTATTATTTAAAATACTTTTTACTACTATAAAATTCCCTCCTACAACTTATTCTGCAGCATATCATAGGATTTACTGTGTTGTATTTCCTTTATGATTTCTTCAATATATTGATTTTCATTTTGTCCTATAGATTATATCAAGAGTGTTGTTTAATTTTCACATGCTTGTAATTTTAATTTAATGTTTCCACTTGCTTTTAATTTCTTGTTTTATCCTATTTTGGTTAGAAAATAATGTGCTATTACTGTAGTCTTTACTATTATATAGTAACCACTTTGACTCATGAGACTTTTTTACTTCTAAGCAGTTTGTGGGAGTATAGCCACCTTTATTCTCTTATACCTACCATGTGTTTGCAATATCTATTTCCACTTTGAGCCAGTCTCTTTCTGTAAACTCAGATTTGTATCTGTAGGCAGTGTGTGGTTGGGTTTTCTTCTCTATGTCCATTAGAAATGAGATTGCTAAGTTCATATGGTGGTTTTACATTTCTTTTTTTTTTTTTTCCTGTAAAAGCTACATGCTGTTTTTCATGCTGGCTCTGCCAATTTACATTTCTGACATAGAGTACACAAGTATTTCATATTTCCACAGCCTCTCAAGCATTTTCTCTCTCTTGTCTTTTGATAATAGACAACTCTTACTGGCATGAAGGGTTTATCACTGTAGTATTTGTGTATCTGAGATGATGAGAGATATTGATTATATTTTTATGGGGTTTTTTGAGCCATTTTCATGTTTTCTTTGGATAAACATCTATTGATGTTGTCTTCACATTTTTTATTTTTTTTTTTATTTTAGTAGTATGGTTTCATAATATAGCTTGAATATGTATTCCCAATCAGATATATGGTTGGCAAACGTGTTCTCTCTCATTTCAGATGTGGCTTGTTTATTTTGCTGAGAATTTTTTTGATAGAATTCCTATCTGGCTCTGCCGTCGGGGCAATAACTACCTCACAAAGTGAGTATGGAAATGTTTTCATTTCTTCCTTTTTTTTTTGGCAAGTTTGGAAACATTTATTAAAATATTTTGTGAAATTTACTTGTGAGAATATTCTATCATGTGTTTTTTTATATTGTGCCATCTTTCATGACTGATTGATCCATCATAGTTATTGGTGATTTTCTATACCTTCATGATTCAGACTTGGTGTCTCACACGTTTTGGGGATTTAGCCATTTCTTCTGGGTTGTCCAATTTTTGCCTTACACGTGTTTGTAATAGTTTCCTGTGATCCTAAATTTTGTGTCATGAGTTGTAATATTTTCTCTTTCATTTACAATTATTTTTATTTGAGATCTTTTTTTTTTTTTTACTGAGTCTATCTAAAGTTTTATCTATTATTTTTATCTTTCAGCAAAACCATCTCTTGGTTTACTTTTTATTGTATATTATTTTATTAATCTTTATTTCATTCAAATTTCAGTATTGGATACAGCCGCACTTCTGATAACTTATGTTTGATTTGTTGTTCTACTTCCCTAAGGTATAAATTTAGGTATTACATTTGAGGTTATACTTTTAATGTATGTGTTGTCACTATAATTTCCCACTTTGTACTTTTTTCACTGTATCTTATGTTTTGGCATGTTTCTTTTTATTTGTTTATGTGTGTGTGTTTGTGTGTGTGTGTGTGTGTGTGTGTGTGTGTGTGTGTGTTTGTGTTTTAAAATAATGGTTTATTTTCTCTTGGGTTGCATCTTTGACCTGGAGATTGGTGAAGCATTTCTGTTTTAATTCCACATGTTTTGGAGTTTTCAATTTTCCTCCTTTCCTGGCTTCCAGTTTTAAATTATTGTTGTCAAAAATGATTCTTAGGATGATTTTAATGTTGTTAAAATTCCTAAGTCTGCTGAACTATCCTATAAACTATCCTGGGGAACGTTACACATGAGTTGGAGAAGACATAGTCTGTGTTGGTTTATGGCAACTTCAGCATGTCTGCAGATCCATTGTTCTAGGGTGTAGCTCAAGTCCAATATTTCCTTATTGTTTTTCTTTCTGGACAATGAATCCATTGTTGAAAGAACATTATTGATGTCCCCTGCTGTACTTTTATTGTTTTCTTCTGGTCCCTTCATGTCTTTAGTATTTGATAATTATATATAGGTTCTCCAGTGTTGTTTGTGAACGTATTTACATTTGGTAATCCTCTTGATGAACTATCCCCTTCATCATTGCTTAATAACATTCTTTGTCTCTTTTTATACTTTTTGCATTTAAGTGTATTTATTTTTTTTTTTCATGTAAGTGTGGACACTGCTGCCGTCTTTAAAGGACACCTTCATGAATATCTCTTTCCAGGTCTTCCCATTAATTCTATGTGTTTCATTGAAGCTGAAGGGGAACTTGTGTAGGCTGCATAGAATTGAGACTAATTTTAGTTTTATTTTTTGTTTTCATTCCTCTAGCACCTTTTGACTTTTAATTAGACAATGTAATCAATTTATTTTGACGTGATTCTTGACAAGTAAGATCTCACTATGGCCACCTTGTTTCATGGCTATGTTTTAGATCTTTGTTTCTCTTTCCTTCTTTCATGTTCTCCTATTTATTCCTTCAGAACTGATAATTTTCTCTACTGCTATATTTAAATTCTCTTCTCTTTTGTTAGTGTGCATCTGTCATTGCTTTGGACTGTCACTTCCTTGTTATTATGTGAACATTTTGTAGATAAAGCAGTCTATCTTAAGCTGATTAATGAATTGAGTTTGCATGAAAATACCAATAATTTTCTTACCCCTTTCCAAGGAGGGTGCTGAGCCCACAGCACTGTGGCAGCCCTATGCGAGTACTTATGAAGTCTCAATTTTTCCTATTGTAAAATTATTGTAATGATAATTCCTTAAATTTATTGTAATAAAAGCTAAATCTAATACATTAGCTGCTAAGTTTGATAGCAGATTTAATCATTAACACATGACCATATTACAGTAGTGTTCCTAACATTAATGTGTACCAACATTTACCAATGCATTGCACATTTTCAAATTTTGTGTGCAATTAATTTTCTTCCTTTTCTTTGAGATTTAAGAATTCATTACATCATTTATCTTAATTCATGGGTAAAAATGATCAATTCCTACTGCATTTGCAAGCAGAGTTGGGTGGGTAAGGATGCTTTTCTCTTGCTTTAATCTTGAAAGTGAACTTTGCTAATATTTTCAATCACTATTTTGTTCCCTTTGAGCAATTTTGATATTCTTAGTAAAGCCTCCTTGTTCATTAAGTATGGAAGAGTTAATGTTATTTTAATTGCCAGGGAGGGTGGTGAGCCCACACCACTGTGGCAGCCCTGTGTAAGTGCCTATGTAGTGGCTGGGGCCAATTCCTCAAAACTTCATAATTCTTTGGACCAGTCCTAGATGGAAGAGTCTTGGACAATTATGGTCACGATTACCGTTTTGAGACCCCAGCTGTCAGCATGCCCCTTGTGGCTCCAGTGCTGATAGAATGGTGTGTGCTTGGAATTCAGTGCCAATAAGTTCTATAAGTTGGGTGTCATGTAGTTGTGCTCAGAAGGGCTAGTTGCATATAAGCCCAGTTATCAGACCAATGGAAGCAGAGAATGGTTGAGCCAAGTCCACAAGCATCTGGAAGGCCCTGGCTATTGGCATGCATTACTGTGAGTACAGAGTTTTATGACAGTGACACAGTAAGTATCAGTTATATTAGTGTACAGCTACTGGGGCTCGTTGCCAGTGAGCCCTGTTCGGCTTGTCAGAGACAGAATTACAAAGTCAAATCTGGGTGAAGAAACTCCTGTGCAGTTCCTCGGTGTCAGTGTTTGCTTTTGTTAGCAGGATCTTCCCAGGAGCATGCACATGGCAGAAGAAACCAGCGACATGTGATGGGACAGGGTCATGTGAATATATAGCTGAAACGGCTCAATTCAAGTGACACTTGGGCTGCAGGGTAGTGAGTAGAAGTATTTCTAAATCTCAGGTCTTGTGCAAATTTGGAGTACTTGGCTACCAACATGGATTTCCATGGCTGCATTTTCTCAATGACAGGTAGGAGAGGCCACTGATGTGAGTCAGGATCATTGTGTTTATGTGCAAAGGCAGGGAGATTAACCTCAATACATACATGGCAGTTGAGGTCACCCAAAATTTCCTAGGTTGGAAATCTGCACTCATGAAGACTCAGATGCTTGAGTTTGCTTCCACTGTGGATCATGTATTCCAATAGAACATGGGGTGACTTGTGGCTTGTGTTTGTTAACACAGATTTCTGTGGCATGAAACCCAATAGAATCTGCTGGGAGTTCATGGCATCCATTCTAACACTGAATGGCTAATAGTGCTACCTTCTCTTCTTCCTTGTTTCTTGCTGTCTCTATACAGCTCAGCCTTGGGTGAATACTTCAGCTGATGCACTGAATGTCTACAAAAACTGGTCATATAATCTGCTTCTTCATTTCTAGTTAGAAAACATTCTTCTAGCTTGAGATTGCCCATTTGGTACTGAGCAGTACTGTCCTGAAGGACGGGACATTGTGACCAAATGAAGCTGTTTCGTCCTTGCCTTTTTGAATGGTTATTCCTATAATTCATGTTCTTTTGTGTTATCAGACTGTCTCTAATTTGAGATTGCCTGAGATAACCCTGAGATTTCAAGAGCTGTTTTATTCTTATAAAGAGCTGTCTAATACTTGCTCTTGGTGGCAAATGGGCATGTTGGACCTCTGAAATCACCATCTGCATGATTTCAGTGATGGTTTGGGGAGACTGTTTTCCTCAACTCTGTATAATCAAGACCGAAGTTGAGAGCTATCCTGTTTGCATTAAGAGAATTTCTAAAGTGTTTGGATTACCATGCATTTGTCCATTCCATGAGAGCTGAGCTGACCTGGTTGCTGACATCCTAAACTTATCTTGGAGGAGCCCACATTCCATCTGCAGAGAATCATGTGTGATCTGTGAGTTGTGATTTTCCCATCTGTGGAGAAGTACTGGGCACCAGAGAAAGTGAAAGTCAAGGACTTTATGTGGCATGTGGGATCTAGTAGTGGAGTGTGTCCACAGAGATTCTCCTCCAAGAATATAAGTGGGCTTCTGATGGAGTCTACAAGTAAGCTAATAGGATCTACAGCCAGTTATTAAGATATATGTAATAGCTGCCATTTGCCTCCACTTCCTTTTCCTCGCTTTTAGTTATCCTATGACAAGTCACCTCCACAAGTCCCCTCAGTATTCTGAGTGGAGCAAGAGAACAGTGACTTTTTTTGGAAGCATCCTCTAAGGCTGAAGGATTCACACTTCACTCTAATTTTACTCAGTGTGAGACCTTTTACTCTAAAGGCTTCTCTGTTGGCACTGAGCTATGCTATCTTGGAGAAAGAGTCATTCGTTAAAGTGAAGCTGTTCTTACCCTTATTAGCATGTGTATTCTCAGATATGTTTTTCATCCACCAGAGGCTGGAACTTCTCAGCTGCCTTACCACTGTCTTGGTGATATTCTCATGCATAGGTGGATGTGAAAATTAGTATTTTGCAAGGTGGATTTTCAAAGGTTAGAACATCTCATGTTACCATATTGTATACATGACTTCTCATCAAATATTTTGTATTAACTTACAATGATTATCACATTGGTTGGTGACTTAATCACCTAGATTCCCACTTATCTTCTCTGTTAAGTATCCTTTTAAACTCAACTCTATTCATATTTCAAAATTGTTTTTTTAAAAATAAGATATTATCATATGAAATATAATATTTAGTATTTTATCTAAAGAATGGATTTTGAATTTAACCTTTCCTTTAAGATTTACTCTTTGTTAAAGAAAATTAGCTTTCTTCTTATGTAGCATGATTTTCCTGTGTAGTGTAGGTTCAAACTCGGACAGTTGTACTTATTAATCTTCTAATTACTACCAATAAATCTATTACCAGTTTTCAAAATATATCAGAGTACCCTTGTTATTGGCTTAAAATTATTTTTCCTGTGGTAACAGACAGTATACCACTTATTTTATATGTCTTGGATATTTCCTAGGAATGCACAGACTGATATAGTTGTATCTAAAAGACCTTAGAGCCAGAAAATAAAGTTCAAAATTAACAACCCATGGCCATTTGCATACAAAGGAGCATTATGCATCTCCTGTCAATGGCCCTAAAGAAACACAAATCTTTAAGCTTCATAACAACTCATTTAAATGAATGTCAGAAAGCCATTCAACTAGGTAATAATATAAGAGCAGTAGAAAACTAAATGAACAAGTAAAGCAATGCCTTAAAATAAGAGAATATCCACTAAACAATAGAAAAAAATTTTAAAGACCTAAACAGAAGTTTTGACAGAAAAAACATATAACAGAAATGAAAATTTTATTAGAGATGTTAATCAACTTGATCAGTCAAAATGAAGACTCAGCTAATTAGAATAAAAAGGTCATATAATTTTATCAGCTCAGATGAGAGGAAAAAAGGAGAAAAAATAAAAATAACTCTGGCCTAAGTGGCACTAGGTCACAGAGCAAAATACTCTTTGTAGAAGTCCAAAAGTAAAAGAGAGAAAGCGGCTGAACCATTATCTGAAGAACAAGTGACAAAAACTTCTCAAATCTGAGAAAAACAAATGGACACACAGACTTAAGAACATCAAGGAACTCCATATATTCTAGAATACTACAAGGAGGCACATTATAGTCATTTTTTTCTGAAAGCAAATACAGAAAGAGAATCCTTAAAGCAGCACACAAAAATAATTCATCATCTACATTGGCTATTCCTTAAGGTAATAAGTAGATTCTGAGGGGAATTCATGCAGGTCAGAGGGAAATGAGATAATATATTCAAAATGTTAATAGTGAAGCAAGAGACAAACAAACAAAAACTAGTAATGAAGAATTCTAAACTTTTACTCAACTATTAAGGAGTCTATGATATTTCCAGCTAATCAAATGGGGAGAAAGGTTACAAGTCAAATCTCAGTTTAGCTAGAAGGAAAGAGATGAGCAATTTGATAGCCATCTTTTAAAATTTCTTTCTATTTATTTTCCAAAATCTTTTATTGGGTTATGTTCATTTTACAATGTTGTGTCAAATTCCAGTGTAGAGCATCATTTTTCAGATACAGATGAACATATGTATATTGGTTATTACACTTTTTTTTCATTGTGAGCTAACAAAAGATCTTGTATAGAGTTCCCTGTGCTATACAGTATAATTTTATCTACTCTGCATATGCCTGTCAGTATCTGCCAATTTTCAATTCCTAGTCTGTCTCTTCACAACCCCATGCCCTTGGCAACCGCAAGTTTGTATTCTATGTGTATGAGTCTGATTCTGTTTTATATTAATGTTCTTTTTTTTTTCCTGGATTCCACATATGACTGATCTCATATGATAATTTTCTTTCTCTTTGGTCTTACTTCACTTAGAATGACATTCTCCAGGGACATCCTTGTGCTGCAAATGGTTTTATATTGTCATTTTTATGGCTAAATAGTATCCCATTGTATAAATATAACATATCCTCTTTATCCAGTCATCTGTTAATACATTTAGGCTGTTTCCATAGCTTGGCTATTGTAATAGTGCTGCTATGAACATTGGGGTGCAGGTGTCTTTTTGAAGTAGGGCTCCTTCTGGACATATGCACCTTATTAAATTTCTTTTCTTCAAATCCCACTGTCAGTTCATTCCTTCCATTTCTTTAGATGAGGGGAATGGGCTCCAATCTCTTCTGGCAGCTTCCTGCTGAATTGAGATGTCATCAGGGTATTCTTCCAATGGAAGGAATGAACATGATCATACTTATTTTTAGGAGATTTATATTTCCAGTCAAGTTAATGGATTGGTAGGGCCACAAGCTTGCCTCTTTCATGAATACAACAAATCCAAAACTGAATTCTAAAGAACTATTAAAAAAAAAAAAAAGACTTGAATCTAGCAAAAAAGATATTTTGCAACTGGAAACATAAAGAGGGAACCACAGCAGAATGTTAGGAGAAGCCTGCTCATGAGAAATTCAGGCCCCAAATTCCACAGGTGGGTGAAGATTTGTTACATTGAAAAGGACCTCCCAAAGAAGTGAGAACTCTAAGCCCCACATCAGGCTCACCAGGCTGGGATGGGGAAGAGAAGGAGATCACAAGACATCTGAATTTGAAGGCCAGTGGTTCTTGGTGCCTGGAGCCCAATGGGACAGATTGAAACAGAGAATCCATTTAATCGGGTAATAAAGACAGAATCCTGTGTGCTTGAGGTCAAAGGGCAAACACAGAGATTTCATAGAAACCTGGGCCTGGCCGTCTACTAGATTTGGAGCATCTCCTGGTGTTGTGGTGTATGGCAATGGCACACCCAGTTGACATAAATCTGGTGGTGGACATTCTGGGAGTGTCAATCTTCATGAGCATTCCTGGAGGCTCTCTTCAATTTGATAATTAGCACCAAGAACTAGCCCAGCCAACAGCCTGTAGGGAATCCTCAGTTCAAACAACATTCAGGGTGAGAACACCAACACATCCAAAGTCAGACTTCCTAAACCACAAAGTCCACTGACACAGCCCTACCCAACACAGGTCTAGGACTAAGTTCCACCCAGTAGTGGGCAGGCACTGAATCCTCTTGCCTGGATCCCTGCATAAGTCTCTATTCCAGTTTCATCCACCAGGGTACATATACAAGAACAAAAGAACAACAATCCAAAAATCTGTGGAAGAAATCCACAAACACATAGAAAGATAGATGATATGAGGCAGCAAAGAATATCTCCCAGTCCAAAGCATAAGATCAAATACCAGAAGAAGAAATAAGTGAAGAGGGGGTAGACAATTTACCTGAAAAATATTTTAAAATATTGATGGTGAGGATTTGTAGAGAATTTGAGGACAAGGAATGTACAGAATTAAATGTTTCATTCTTAGGGTCTCTTAGAAGTTTCTCAGTGGCCATTTTACATTCCTCTCTTTTAAATCGGAGAGGAACACAACAATGTAAAAGTCAAAAAAGAAAATACACTCCTGGGACAGGAAGAAGAGGAACTAAAATATTTTTGAGAAAATACATCTTAGTTTCTGGGGAATCCAGGAAAACATATTGGACAGCCAATTTGGGAATTTCAATATGACTTCAACAGTGTTTGCTTTGGAGTCATCTACCACATGAATCTGATTTCCCATATCTTCGAGTATTTCTGTGATATTACCTCTTTCATCTCAATTCAAAGTACACCATTCAATGGGAATTAATGAACAGGTCTCCCCTGGGAGGCAGTCTGAATATCCAGAGCCATCTGCTTTTCATAACAAACAAGAAATGGGGGACATCAAAAAGATTTGTACCAGGGAGAAATATAAGGTCCTACAGTTTCAGTTTCCACTGACATTGGTTCCCATTTTCTGAACCTCTGTCTGGCAGCTCACTTTTTTTTTTTTTAACATTTTTTATTGATTTATAATCATTTTACAATGTTGTGTCAAATTCCAGTGTTCACCACAATTTTTCAGTTATTCATGGACATATACACACTCATTGTCACATTTTTTCTCTGTGAGTTATCATAACATTTTGTGTATATTTCCCTGTGCTATACAGTGTAATCTTGTTTATCTATTCTACAATTTTGGAATCCCAGGCTATCCCTTCCCACCCTCCACCCCCCTGGTAACCACAAGTCTGTATTCTCTGTCTGTAAGTCTATTTCTGTCCTTTATTTATGCTTTGTTTTTGTTTGTTTGTTTGTTTTTGTTTTTGTTTTTAGATTCCACATATGAGCGATCTCATATGGTATTTTTCTTTCTCTTTCTGGCTTACTTCACTTAGAATGACATTCTCCAGGAGCATCCATGTTGCTGCCAAATGGCATTATGTTGTCGGTTTTTATGACTGAGTAGTATTCCATTGTATAAATATACCACATCTTCTTTATCCAGTCACCTGTTGATGGACATTTAGGCTCTTTCCATGTTTTGTCTATTGTAAATAGTGCTGCTATGAACATTGGGGTACAGTGTGTATCCTGAAGTAGATTTACTTCTGGATACAAGCCCAGGAGAGGGATTCCTGGGTCATATGGTAAGTCTATTCCTAGTCTTTTGAGGAATCTCCACACTGTTTTCCATAGTGGCTGCATCATACTTCATTCCCACCAGCAGTGTAGGAGGGTTCCCCTTTCTCCACAGCCTCTCCAGCATTTGTCATTTATGGATTTTTGAATGACGGCCATTCTGACTGGTCTGAGGTGATACCTCATTGTAGTTTTGATTTGCATTTCTCTGATAATTAGTGAACCTGAGGTGCAAAATGCGTAAGCAATAATGACTCAACATGCTAGTCCCCACTAGAGATTCTTAATGAGGAATCTCAAACTTCAGACTTTGTTGTCTTGTCAGAGGTGACAGAATCCCATCCTGATACCATTTGCTCCGTGTCACCAGTTAACAGGTCTGAAATTGGAGGCATCTTAATTTTGTGGGAAACTGGAACATAAGTTTACACTAATAAGGTCTTACCACCTGTGTCAATGGTCTTTCCTTTATTTGGCTGTCATTGGATGTGGCCATTTTGGATCATGGGTGTATATCATTTCTTCCCACTTAATAGAAACCTCTTCATTTCATGAAAAAATTTATTATAAGCCAAGGAAATTGCGTCCAGATATTTCCACCAAAAGTCTTTCAGATTTGCGCCGCATTTGGAATGGTTATACCCTTGAAGATCAAAACCATTAATGGCAAGATGACAGATATTAAAATTTGAAAACACTCTGATCTAAGTTAATTTTTGAGAACTCTTATCCTAAACAAATATTCTATTTGTACTTATGGAATTATCAAATTAGGAAAAGGATGAAATAAATCATTATATCTGGGCTTAGGGGCTTTAAAAAATATATAGGCAGTATAAATCAGAGTTATATTAAAAGTTGGTTTCACACCCACTCTACACACTGTAGCTATTCCTGCTGCACTTCCCTTCACAAAATATGCTCCAACTCCCTGATCTGCCTCCCCCAAATTTGGCCATACTTCATCAACAGATTTCTATATTTTAATTTTGTGTCCAATTTAAAAGGTTGATTTTCATTTCTGGTTATCACAAAATACTGATTCTATGGCATACACTGAAGAATACATCCTTGAGCCTATTTTACACCCATTCTTTTTGTGTCCGAATCATTCACAACTATATTGTGTCTCTCTCCCCACTGGTAATCAATCATTTGTCCTCTATTTCTGTGGGTCTGTATTGTTTGGTTATGTTCACTACTTTGTTGTTTTTGTTTGTTTTTTAGATTCCTCATCTATTTGAGATTATACTTGCTTTTCCATTAACATAATGCCCTCCTTGTCAATCCATGTTGCTGCAAATGGTCAAATTTTACTTGTATTTTCTTGAAAGCCTTGAGAAGGATGGTGAGTTCCGGTGGAGGGGAGAAGAGAAGTTCTGGGAGGTGGTATTTGGTTTTGTTTCCTTTTGTTTTGTTTTGTTTTGTTCTGTTCTGTTTGCGTGTTTTGTTCCGGATGAGTACTATTCATTGTATATATATATATAGCATTACTTTTTATTCATCTGTTGATGAACACAAATTGCTTCCATACCTTAGCAATTGTAATAATACTACTCTGAACATTGTGGTGAACATATCTTTTTGAATGAGAGTCTTTATTTAGCTTTTGGAATCCATACTTAGGTGTGTAACTTCTGGATCATACTATGGTTTTATTTTAATTTTTTGAGAGACTTCCATGCTGTCCTCCACAGTGACTTACCAATTTTTATTCTTACCAGCCATTTCCAAGGGTTCCCTTTCTTCCACATCCTCATTGACATTTGTCATTTATGTTCTTTCTGATGATAGCTATTCTTAGAGGAGGTATCACATTGTAGGCTTGATTTGCAGTTTCCTGATGTTAGCAATGTCCTGTACAGGTTTCTTTATTCTCCAACCTCCAGTCATTCTCCAGGAAACCCTTTAGTCATCCAGCTGCCTCCTTTATTTTCCCTTCCTTACGAGAAATAGAGAAAACCCTTCTACATGTCCTCTGGGCTGTTTGCCTCCAAATGCAAGATATACAGGTTGCTGACATACACGCTAATAGCCAGAAAAATAACTAAGTACAGGTTCAGAAGCATACAGTGAGGATTGTCTCAATGTCACACATAACTCCACCTATTTCCCAGGGCTCTGTAATTGGACTATATCAATTCCAGGCCTTCCCATGCAGTGCTCTTTATGAATGTATCTTGGACCCCTGCCACAAAGAACTCAAGTCATTTGACAGTCACAGATTAAAAAAAAAATTGAAGCAATTGAAACCCATGTTCAGAAGATCCTACCAAATGTAAAGAGGAGTGAGAAAGGTTAGTGCCTATTGATAACAGCAGTTACAGAAATCTTAAGTGGCTTGGAAAAGCTATTTTAACTGATGTGTTGGCTGCACTTATACACCAAGCCAGATGAGCTCCTGGGAACATCACTCACACAGGGGAAACTGGTGGCCAGATGTCCTCCCAGGATCTCTTGCCAATGACAAAGAAATGTCTCAGCAGGAGGCTGATATCCCAAACCTATTAGGAGCAGAACATAGATACTTGATTCTCAATGAAACAACAGGTCTAAGTTTGAATTGTCTACATAGAAATGGGTCAAGCAACTCCAAGCCTTTGTGGAATGATTTATATATGTTTTCCAAAGTCAGTTTAAATCCAGTTGCCAAAGCATATAGGTAACTTTTCTTTTTCCATCTTGGTAATTGTGTTCTCTCTGATGTAAAGAAACAAACTCAAAATAGCATGAAGGACTGGGCAGGATAACTTCTTGATGTTATTTAGAAGTTGTTATGCAGTGTCTCAAAAACAGTTTAGAGGTAAAAGAAACAAAAAGTGGAAGAGATAGAGATGTGATAATGGGTAGAATAGAATACAGATAGAGAGAGGGAGAGAGAAATAGGGAGAAATAATGAGAGAGACAGGGAGATGGAGAGACAGATGGAGAGACAGAGAGACAGCAAGAGAGAACACAATATTGAATGCAATAGGTCTTTACATGCAAATTGTGTTTTTGGGTTTTGTTTTGTAGAAAATAGAATAATAACTGAGAATAACTCAGAGCCTCCTCACCAATGACAGAACCCAACGTTTTTGTCTCAATATGTTTCAAACCTCTCTAAAAATCAGTGTATTGAAAACACAATTGTTCTGCACTTAAAAAAGGAAAAAGATAGGAAAAACTTCCCTAGACTCCAGCAACCTC
Organism: Camelus ferus; assembly: GCF_009834535.1. NCBI lineage: Eukaryota > Metazoa > Chordata > Mammalia > Artiodactyla > Camelidae > Camelus > Camelus ferus. The sequence continues at coordinate 21,354,906 of NC_045728.1, forward strand.
AGAAAGTCTATTTTCCCCCTTATGTGATGCAATTTACATTATCAGCTGATCCTCTGTCACAATCATAGAACCCTTAAGGTAGAGAATAAAAACATGGATTTCTCTCTTTTTTCTAGTTTCATTGAGAATTAATTGTCATATGTAACTGTTTTCAAACTTAAGGTGTACAATATGATAATTTCATTTACATATATTTTGAAAGATAAAAGCCATTGTCTCAAACACATGAAATAAAATGAAAAAGAAAATTATCCCTGTGAAGGGAATAATTTCTACAGTCTCAATAACACTTCTATGCTGACTAAGGGAAAATATACAACCTAGAAGTTGTGAGTTAAGGTTTACTTGGGATTATTCTGAGAAATATATCCTAGGAGACCTCCTCTTAAATAGCACTAAGAAATGGTGCTAAATGAGTAAGAGGTGAGGTACAGTTTATAGGAGTTTCTGAGAACTAAGCCAAAGAAAACAGGAGAATGTAGTTGAACATCCAAAGATTACTGCTAATGACATAAAAGTAGGGTGTCATTGCCATATTGATTTCAGGGATTTTCTATAGAGGGGAAGACAAAAGAGACTGAGCTCATGGAAATTTTTCTTTAGATACTTATCTTATCTATCTAGGAACAGTATCCAGTGCTTTGGAAGTTATTTGTTTTTCCAACCTCAATTCGTTGCAGAGAGTACCAAGCAGGGAATGACTTTGGTGGCTGAAACCTTCATGGCAGGTAACATAATTATTTAATGGAATGGGAGCCTTTTTGATTGTTTGTTTTTTTGCACATCCATATATTACAACAGCATTAACTATAGTCATTATGGTGTATACTACACTCCCAGGAGTTTTTATCCTATAAGTAGAAATCTGTGCTTTTGGATTAATTTCCTGCAATTCCACCACCCACTACAGCCCACCTCTGGTAGCCAAGTCTGATCTCATTTTCTATGAGTTTAGGCTGGTTTCTTTATTTTGGGTTTGCCTTAAATTCCACACATAAGTGAGGTCACAGGACATCTGTTTTTCTCTGATAATTCAAGCAGTGAAATATCTTCAAATTCCATGCATTTTCATGAATTGAAAGAGCAAGCTTTCCCTGTTTTTCATGCCCTAGTGTACTTACACACATAAGTTGCTCCCATATTTTAGCTATTTGAAATAATGCTGCTATGAACATGGGTGTGCAGATTTTGTTTGAATTAGTAATTTTCTTTCCTTTGGTTCCCAGAAGTAGAATAGCTGGTTCATATGGTAAGTATATTTAGATTATTTTGAGGATATGCCCACTATTTTCCATCATGCCAGCCCCAGATTACATCACCCCTAACAGTCCACAAGGAGAAACTGAATTTCTTTGCTGACAGCAATAGTACTTTCTTTGCCATCTACTCAGATGGTTTAACTCTTTCTTGCATTTCTAATTCCAATCATTCTAAATCTATTTGTGTGGCCCATTTTATGGGCCTATATCTCAGGTTACCCTAATAATTTTAAGTATTCTACAATGCTCACCTTTTTTATTTTTCTTTTCTTTTCTGAAACTAAGCAGGGCCTCTGGGGCACTCCAGGTGGAATAGAGACTGATGACTCAGAAAATATTCCAACCACAAGCAAGACCAGGTGACCACTTAGAACCATGAGATGGAGACCATCATCTCTGAAATTACCCCAATTGGAGCCTCTTTCTCTTCCTGCTTCATATTCACCAAGCACAACATAGGGAATTGGGAATTTGTACATTGGGACATGAGTCTAATTCTCCCCAAGAATTCTTGCTTCCTTAATAAAGCTATTCTTCCTTTTCTGAACACTTGTCTCTCAGTATTGGATTCTTGAGCAGCAAGCATTCAAACCTGAGATTAATACTACATTTTTGTTGAGCCAGCCAAGATATACTTATCCCTGTGATTCCTAACATTTCACCCCACATCTACAAGGCCAGAACAATTTGGTTGGAATCAATGAGACTCTTCTGTTCAGGGCTTGACAGCCTGTAGAGGGAGAATTTGGGGGACATCCAAGGAGCTCTCAAAACTCTTTGACTCAGAGACTCTCCATCTCTCTCACCTAATTGGCACTAATAGCCTACTTTCACTTTGGTTGAAAAAGGGAAATGCTTCTTTAAGAAATAGGCATACACCTCTTTAAGTCTATCAGTGATAGCTGGTAGCCTTCCTTTCTTCTTATGTGGGCACTTGTGTCATTTGACAAGAAGAATTGTTGTCAGTACCAGTTGGGGTTGAAAGTTGCTCTGTGGTGACCAGTTCCAATAAAAGGATGATTTGTTTGTTTAAAATGACTCATTTGAAGCAAAAGGAAATGGCTAGAAACCGAGCAAGGATGGGGAAAATATAACCACTTCCTATCAAAATCCCTTGGGAATGAATTTTGGCAGATTAGCAGAATTGTAAGTGTATTTTCATGACAAAGAAAGAAAAATTTTTAACACTGTGGGACCACAATATATTTAGAATACGGAAGAAAAATTTGAAACAGGTTTTTGCACATGTCTTAGAGATATCTGTCTTGATAAAAACACTTTTCAGATTTCTGAGCCTTAGGGAACCAGTTCTTCTAAGAGAACATATTTTTCTCTCCTGGGGCTTTGAGATGTAGATATTATACCAGGGCTCTCAGGGACATTATCCTCTGTAGACTATCTCTATTTCCTGAGCCTGACAGAAAGCGAGGCTTAAGAGGCCATTTTAAATTTTACTATCTCCAACTTTACCTATAAACTAGTGAGCTTTAGATTATAATGCCTAATGCATGACTAGGTTTTAAAAGGAAGCTATGAGATCACACATTTGTCTATCTATAGGTCTTCACATGCATTAAATTAGC
>NC_045728.1:21357847-21382376 GCF_009834535.1 Camelus ferus
TGCTTTGTGTACTACGGCCATTTAATCAATATTAATTCTTCCATTCCAACAACATGAGATATCTTTCCATTTCCTTAAGTCATCTTCAGTTGCCTTAGTCTACAATTTGTACTTTTCTGCAGATAAGTCTTTCGTTCCTTAGTCAGAAGTAGTCCTAAATGATGTAATGTAATTGTATTGTATATGTATGTATTGTATTTATTGTATTGTATGTATTGTATTGTATTATTTCATTGTTGCATTGTCCATTGCATTGCATTGCATTGTAATTATTTATTTATTATTTATTTATTTGATGCTTTTTTAAAAGTGATTGTTTCTTTACATTCCATTTCTGACATTTTATTTGTAGTGTAAATTAATGCCATTTATATCTGTATGTTAATCTTGTATCCCGCCACTAGAAAATTTATGAATTCTTTTATTATCTCCAGCGGTTTTTAGGTGGAGCTTTTAAGGCTTTCTACTTGTGTTGTCCACTTTTAATGAAATTTTTAGATCTTCCCTTCCCATTTGGACCCCTTTTATTTCTTTGCCCTGTCTTATTTTTATGGGCAGGACTTCCAATATTATATTGAATAGAAATGGTGAGATTGGCATCCTTGTCTTGTTGCAGATTTTAGCAGGAAGACTTTCAACTTTTCAACATTTAATATTATACTGGCTGTAGATTTGTCATAAGTTTTTAATATGTTGAGATATGTTTCATTTATATCCACTTTGGTTAGTTTTTATCATACATAGGTGTTGAATTTTATCAAGAGGTTTTTCTGTGTCTATTGAGATGATCATGTGATTATTGTCCTTTCTCTGGTTGACGTATTATGTTGATTGATTTGCATATGTTGAACCACCCTTTGTGGGGTGAACCCAACTCAGCCATGATATATGATCTCTTTCATTTATTGTGGGATTCGATTTTTGTGGATCTTATATTTCCAGAAACTTGCCCAGTTTTCCTACATTGTCCAATTTACTTCCATACGGTTGTTCATGGTATTCTAAAGCTTTTTGTTATTTTTACCTCTGGTGCTGCTTATATTCTATCCAGTTGTATTTCTTATTTTGTTTATTTGTGTGCTCTCTCTTTTCTTTTTGGTGAGCCTGGTCAGATGTTTGTTAATTTTGTTTACTTTTCTCTCGCTGATCAGTTATTGTTATTCTTTTATTCTCTCTTTCTTTCTTTCTTTTTTTTCTTTCTTTCTTTCTTTCTTTCTTTCTTTTTTCTTTTCTTTCTTTTTCTTTCTTTCTTTCTTTCTTCTTTCTTCTTTCTTTCTTTCTTTCTTCTTCTTCTTTCTTTCTTTCTTTCCTCTCTATTTCATTTATTTCCTCCCTGATCTTTATGATTTCTTTCCTTCTGCTGAATTTTTTTTACTTCTTATTTTTCTCATTCTCTTAGATGATAGGTTAGGTTTCATTTGGATTATTTTTTTTGATGAAATCATCTATTGTTATTATCCTCCCTCTTAGGAGTTTTTTTACTGCATCCCATATATCATGTGGTTGTGTTTTAAGTTGTCATTTTTCTGAAGGTTTTTAATACATTTATTGTTTAATTTCTTCATTGACCCATTAACATTAATAGCATGTTGTGGTAGATTCCAATTGTTGTTTATTTCTTATGTGTTCTTTCCTTTTCTATTAGGATCTTGTCAAATTCTGGTGACATTGTCTGTTTTTGGTATCAGGCCCTTGTTGAACTTGTCAAATTTAATATTTGTGAGTTCCAAAACTTTGTTTCTTTACTCTCACTTTGTTTTTTTTGAAAAGTTTGTGGAGAATTGATGCTAATTACTTAAAATACTTAGCTGTCACCCATAACATCATGTGATCGAGGCTTATGTGTGTTTGGTGTTTTTCATTACTGACTCACTTTCTTTGGTTTTTGTCTCATCAGATTTCCTGTTTCTTCAAGGTTTAGTCTTGGCAGATTGTATGTTTTAGGGTATTTATCTCTAGGTTGACCGATTTCAGTTGTGTCTTGTAATCCTTTTTATTCCTGTTATATCACTCAAAATGTTGCCTTTCTTGTGTAATTTTGTTCATTTGAGCCCTCTATTTTTCTACTCTTGATAAATCTACCTTAAAACAATTTATTTACCATTTCAAAAAGCCAGCTGTTATCTTTGCTGATCTTTATATTTCTGCTTTTCTGAACTCTATTTCATTTATTTGTGCTGTGGTAATTATTATCTCCTACTTTCTGAAATCTTGGGTTTAGTTTATTATTCTTTGTAGTATTTGTGGCGTAGTTTGGTTATATATTCGAGGGTTATTTTCTTATTTGTACATTTCTTGCTGTTACCTTTTATCATAGAGCTGTTATTATTCTACCTTCTAAGTTCAGGTTTTTGCACTTCCATCTTCATTTGTATCGTTTAAATTTTTTTCTCTTTTGGTGTCTTATTTTTGACCTATTGTTTGTGTAGGAGCTTGTTGTTTAATTTTTAGGTAAAATGAATTTTTCATCTTTCATTCTGTTAGTGAATCCCACACATATTACTGTGTTTGGAAAAGAGATTTGATATGGTTGTAAGTCATTTGAAATTTGCTACCACTTGCTTTTTTTGCCTCAATATTTGATCTTTCCTACAGAAATGGTCACGTGTGCCCTAGAGGAATTTGTATAATGTAACTGTTGGATGGAATCTTCTGTGTAAACCTGTTAAGTCCACTTTTCTTAAAGTAAAGTTTAAATCTAATGTTCATTTTATTAAACTTCTGTCTACATAAACCAACCTTTGTTGAAAGCAGGCTGTTTCTATTCTTGGTCTACAGTTGTATTACTTCCTATTACTTCCTCCTTGTCTTTGGTATTTGGTTAATATATTCAGATGCTCTGGTACTGGATACATAAAATGTATAATTTTTCAATACCCTTGATAAAGTCGCCTTTTAATTATTATAAAATGGCCTTCCTCTTCTCTTACTGTGCATCTGTCTCTTGTCTCTTTTTCTAGTAAAACTATATCCATTACTGCTGTATTTTCGGTTTTTACCTGCACAGACTATCTTTTTGGCATCCCTCCCTTTGAGGTTTGTTTGTCCTCAAAGCTGAAGTGAATCTCTTCTCAGTAGTGCAGAGTAGGGTCTCTCCTTTATTTGTGTTTATACACACAGTATTCTTATCCACTTTATGGGTTTTGATTGGTGCACCTAAGCTATTGACACTTTATAAAATTAATATCATGTAAGAATATTGTATTGGCATCTTGTTGGTAATTTTGTGGTTGTTTTGAATTTCCTTTCTAACTCTCACCCACTCGTGTGTCTTTCTGTGTGAACTGATGACTTTCTACAGTGGTATACTTTTATTTTCTTCACTTTATCTTGTGTGTTTCTCCTATAGTTTGTGTTGATCTCAGTGTGTGTTACCCTGAGGTTTTCTTGAAATTGCTTAAAGACATAAAAGTCTATATTAAGCTAATTACAACTTAACGTTGACTTTATACAAAACATCTTCCAGCTCTGCCCTACATTTTATAATATTCATGTCACAATGTTCAAATTTTAATATTGTGTACCCACTACCAAATGGTTGTAGGGATTTTTATTTTAATAATTATTAACCTAAGCTTCATACCTGATGAAAACACCATCACATTACAGTTAGAGTTTTCACCATCTGACTATACATTTATTTTTACCAGCGTGTTGTCTATTTGCACTTGTGTTCATGTTACTAATTAGCATCTCTCATTCCACTTCAAAGAACTCCTTTAACGTTTCTTTCTAGGCAAACTCCTAAGAGGATGATTTGACTACTGGTTAGTCACTGTGCATAGTCATAACATCGACTCTTTATCCAAGTCCATATTGTCCACTCAGTCCAGGAATGGCAGGTTTAGAGATGCTAGTGGTCATAGGCAAATATATAATCTACATCAAAGAAATCAATCCTTGTCTACTATTTGGACCATTCAGATTTGCATCAAGGCCAAGGGTAATTCTTCTAACCATTTATGTCAAGGATGCTCCTTAATTTCTTTTTAATGTTTATATATTTTTTTTTCTAATTATGCTGATGATTGATGATTTTTTAAGGCTATAACGTTTTAATGGGCACCCCTTGTTTGAAAGCAAGTGGCTTATTTCTCTCTAAAGTTGTTCCTTGGTATGAGTCCACCCAGAAAATAATTTCAAGATAAGAAGTAAACTTTGTATTAACTACATAATTATTATCCAACTAAGGTGATTCTTGGTGTCAGCACCTTACTTGGATAACATTCAGCCCATCCACTAAACATGCAGATGATAAAACAGAAGAGTAGTCTAAAGATGGAGGTAAATGTATAAAATTTATTTGCATTTCTGCAAGTGGCAATTCAGGATTCCTGAGGTATGCTGTTTCCTACAATGATTTTGTGACATTTATAAGTATTTCCATGGCAAGTAAATCAGTCAGAAATATTGTGATTTGAGGAGACAAGTCCATTACCATCAGTTCCTTATCTCTAGAATGCACATGTGCTGCTTGGGTTGGGGAATTTGTGTCAAAACATCTGCAGGCAGATCTCTTGGACAGATGCATGGTTTGATAATTATTTGCTGTCCATTTGTATCCACTTATCATTTTCATTCTGACTCCACTTGCTGCATTACCCATACTATCTATCAGGAATAAAGGCAGATGAATCATTTGAGTAGAGAACATGCTGGGGGTACGTTGTTTGCTACCTATTAGCAGCCTTGCACACTTATTGTTCTTAAGGGAAATAGTGTCAGTTTCTGTGAAATGGAATAGACACGTGAACATTAAAATTTACACCAGGGTATGGCATACAGTAGGGTAGAAATTACCCATCTATTGACAATAGGAATACATGCAAAGGTCAAGAACCTGTGGTATATTTAGTTTGTACTAAATTTGTGACAGACTGCAAAGGCATATTTGGAACTAGTGTAAGTTGTGGTCACATTTTGCTAATGTGCTTGTCCTCATAAGGGCTGTGAGGTCAATGACTTGGGATGATTTTACAGTGGGCACTGAGTATGTCTCTATTGTTTTGTGTGAGGATGTATGACATAACTTGTTATTCGGAGAAACTTCACTTACAGGAGCCATCAAAAAGTGAGCTTAAGTCTGGACTGTGCAATGGAATATACAACTTATGCACCATGAATTTGAGACCAATTCTATGTGACACAGCAATTGCGATGTGGAGTAGGGCTCTCCGTCATTATGTACAGGTATTGGAATAGTCAGATTTAAAGTGTTCCATCGGGATAAGTTATGGAGGTTATTGGTTTTATAGGGTTGTTCATACATGGTGTGCCATTATATAGAGATATGACATATCTTATAAATTTCTGAGAGAGCCGACTTGGCCTGGGGGAACATAAGAGTGAATAGCTAACATGATAGCTCTGGCTTTGTCCATTGTGGCAGGAATACTGGCCCTCACACACAAGCATGAGCACATTCCTGCTGGCAGAGGTCTAAATGTTATGAGAATTCTGCTCTCAGAAATATCAGAGGTGCAAAGATTGCCCTAGAATACTTGCACCAATTCCATTACATTCATGGTGGTATAGGTTAAAAGGTTTGCAAATTTTGGCTAAGCTGAGAGCGAGGATTGTGGCAGTGGTCATTATGACTCTGAAGGAGGACAGTGCTCCTGAGTGTCTGATATAAGCTCTGGGGGAGCATCTGTGAGGAGGGGCATATAGGGATGTAACATGGCAGTGAAATTAATAATAAAAACATTGCAAGCAATAACCAACTGCACAGAGAAATACAGGTAACTGTTCCTTTTTGTTTTTGGAAAGATACAAACAACAGTGATTCTAGGTTTTTCTGGGTAAGCATTGAAATGTCCTGAGGTCTCTCAGATCCTCGGTGGAGAATAATCCTTCTTACCCATTGAATGGTAGGTGGGGGTCTTTATGGCTTTGTTTGGCTACTGCCCTCATGAGAATGAAACTGTGTATAAGAGCACCCTGCATAGTGTGCTTAAGGAGTGAAAGGTTACCAGTATACCAGAAAAGATTGGAGACTTGGGTACAGCTACTGAGGCTAAGTTGCCTTCATGAAGTTGGAAACATATTGAGAGGGATTCATAATAGCTTATTGGTGTGAAAATTAATTCCCTGCATGTCAAGTCCTTCTTCTAAATATAAGTGCAAAGTTAAACTTTCAAATCATGGGGCAATGGGATTGAAAAGAAAGTTGAGCAGAGTTCAAACATTGTAAACCAGGCTGCATCACCAGGAACTGAGGTAAGAATGGTAGCTGGATTAGGGAATTAAAGGTGACAAGGAATTACAAAAGGATTTATGGCTCTTAGCTCTTTTTCAAATCCATAGATCTAGTTCCCTTTAGAGCCAAACATCCCTTCTTGCTTTACTGTAAGATTTGTATTTGCTGGGCAAGATGGGAATTGTAGGGACACCTACCGAAATTAAGGAGCCTGTTGCAACATCAATTTCTTCTCTGCATCTTGAGAGAGGGATATGGGGCCAGAGATGGGAAAGGGTTTTTCTTTGTCCATACAGAATATAGGGGTAGTACACTTAGCAGGTAACCCAACCTCACTTGATTGTGAGGCCTAAAGATTAAATGGGAGATGTTTAAGGTTGGGGACTTCTCAGAGGACTTAAAATTGTGCAAGTTCTCTGCTAGGAAAAAATGTGGAGCTTGAGGATGTTCTGAGGTCAGGGAAATAAAAACACATTTCTAATTACACTCTATGATGGAATTAAATTTACATAACCTTTCTCTTTCTAAAAGAATTTCAGTGAGTAGTCAGAAGCTACAAATGTTACTGAATTCACGTTTGGCTGCCTGTCACTCAAAAATCCAATACAGAGGGGCGAACAGAGTAGGAAAGGAGAGAGAGTTTTATCAAGGACCCATGACTTCTGGGGAGAAGTTGTTCTTGTGCCCCAAAGAACCAGTTCTCAATTCCCTAGGCTTTATTCAGAGATTACATAACAAAAACGGTAAGGGGCTACAAGCTGGGGTGGAGGTAGTAGTCTATTTTCAGAGATGATTATCTCCATCTCATGGTTCCATGTAGCCACCAGGTGTTACTTTTAGTTGGAACATTATCTGTTCCAACAGTCTGTTACCAATTTATAGGGCCACAAAATAACATGTTGGACTTCAAGTTTCCCTACCCCTTTTTGGATAATCCTCAGTCTTGAGGAGGAACAGTTGCAGAAGACCAAATGGAATAAAATTTGATTAGAGAATTCAGTCACTAACAGCAGAAGAACTCAGTTTTAGTTCCCATTCCAAGTTCAACTTTCTCAGTTTTGATAAAATATGAAAAGAACCATTCTGCTTAGTTCTTGCCGAAATGGGTAGTCCTTCTCAATTTTAGGAATTGACTAGATGTGGAAATTTTCCATAGTTTTCCATGTTAACTTTAATATTTTTTATTGGAAAATATTAACTCTCTCTTTGATTGCTGTGTCTTAGCACTGTGACAAATATTTGAAAATTAGTAGACACTTTACAATGGGTATAATAATCAAAATGCATGTTTGTATTATTCTCCAAATATATCTTTTTCTTTTTCCCCTTAGTGGTTACAGCAGATATACACTTTATGTTTATTAGGTCACAAATGGGCTGACTTGCTAAGCCTTGTGTATAAAATAAAATATGTACACATCAGAATACTTCAACCTGTAAAAGTTTCTTCCATTCTTTCCCCCTTTTGGGTTGCAAATAGTTAGATAGAAAGCACTGATAATCAACCTATTTGGCATTCAATGCAATGGGGTTTGCTTACCTGTCTAGGGTCTATCATGTCTCTAGCTGCTAGCCCAGAATTTCAGACATAAACAAGACTAGAGGTATGCTGTTTAGAAAACATTTCACATACTATACATTTTAACAGTTAAATCAAATTGTCACATAAACATACGATTCATGTAGACAAAGCAAGCAGTGATCCATTTCATGAATAGCTGTAGCCTGATAAATTTATTAAGAATATTTTCTCTTCTTAAGTATTGGGGCAAAAGTGTAGTTAATAGAAAAAACTCTCAATTTTCATAGACTCTGGTGATCGTTTATGGGGCATTTAAATTCCATCCAAAGATAGATTTCACTGATAAGCTTCAGAAACAAACTGAGGGTCTTCTTAGTAATTCAATTAAAATTTACAGTTATGTGGCAAGACAATGAGGAATGATCTGGGAGGTGAGTTTTAGTCAGAGAATACATACATCACTGAACAGAGTTAAAATTTGTTTTCCAATGAAACCTAATTTTTGTATCTAAATATATCCTCATTTTTTCTTTTCCTTTTTTTATCTTTCTAAAAAATATGGCCAGATTAAGATTAACTAGTTCGCAACTGACTTCTGATTTCATTATAAACTTAGCTTGACTACTGATGTAAGTGTAATTAATCAGATACTCTCTTTAAATTGGTCGTGCTGAAACATTTCATAAGAGTCTCATGCTGAACTTTTCAAAGGCTTCTCAGAGCCAGGAATGCCATGCCAAAAGCATGTCAGATTTAACTCTCAGATGTAGATATACTCTTCACTTTCTGACATCACCTAAATAACAACAGTGGGCCTTCCTTATTTATCTGATAAAGTGGCAGTAACTTATCAGTTTCCAATTTCTTGATAAATCAGGTCAGGGAGAGTAGATATTTGTTTCCATTCTAATGACAAGTGTGTGATTTACAAAATCATAGCTAGCTCAAGGAGATAGTTTTCCTTATATTTGGAAGACACAGATTAAAACCAGCAATATTTTAGACAAAGTGTATTTAAAAATATAAAACCATGACATTAGCTTTTTAATCCCATGCAACTAATCCTTTATAGTGAACTTTTTATGAAGAAATAGATGTTTCCATCAGGATTCTTTAATCTCTTGCCCACATTAGCAGTATGACCTGAAATAATCAGAAATTTATATTTCTCTAAAAGTCTTTTCTATTATCTTGTTGAAGATGAATCCGTTTTGTAAAGCAAAGACTGTCTTTGAATATCAAAAGGTTTAAAAGTTACAGTTAAACATCTTATCTCAATGCAGTTGATAAAGGAACATGGCAACAATCGCTAGACTTATGACCAATAACATTGTATCAGTACATATTCAAATTGTTTGAAGATTATACAATTTTTTGAACACTTGTATTAATGATATTTATACACAGAGTGTAACGAGTAATTTTATTACTGCTTGACAACGTATGTTATGAAATTATGTTACCAAAAAAGGAAAAGAAAAAGCATACTTAGTTTAATATTTCTCTCCAAGATGGGTCAGGTGCTTCCTAAAAAAAATCCCAAAGCTAGCTGGAAGTCAAAAGGGCTTCAAATAGACTTTGATATTTGAGAAATTCGTCAAAAATATAAAAAAGTTTCAAAATACTTGGACAAATAAAATCAAGTCACTGTGAAACCATACATATTTATTTAATCAAAGTGACTAAATATTACAAAAAAAAAAAGTCACTTCAAAGTAGACACCTCCCAGAATCTGTGGTCAAAAGCAACATATCAAGATTTTTTCTTCCCTTAAGAGAGAACAAAAACCAAACTCCAGTCTTGCACATGCTTACTTTTGACAACATGAATTTACTTACTTTTGTTTAATGTAATCCTCACCAGTCTTGACCTTCCACAAAACTCTTTTGTGAAGGTTCATTTACCAAACTACTTCTAACGTTTTCTGTAGCAATATTACTTTGCCCGAAACTTTTTCTTCCATCTAGAAACTACCAATTCTATGACAGAACTACTTAACAAAGTGCAGTTTCATTTCTGAAAATTTCCTTTAATGAAACATACATCTTGCTTTTCTACTATATGCCGACTGGTTTTTAAAATCTAGTCGCTTGAATTACATATTTGAATTAGAATTCTCAACTCTTACGAAGCTTGATTTCTAGAGAAATCTTTAAAATAAGAAATTCTGCTTTCACATTAGCACTCTTTCGATAGGCAAAAATAAATACCAATCACAAATAATTTCTAAAACCATGTGTTTTCATATAGAAAATATCCTACACCAATCATATTTACTGATAATCCTAAAATTCTGTAGTTCTTCTGTAAAAGGAAGTCTGTTTTCATTAATTAGTGTTTCAGCACCTTATTTTATTTTGGAATGACTTAGCTTTTCAATAAAATTCTATCATATGATTTAGTACAAAATGTCAATTTATGAAATACCCGGAGAGATTATTTTCAGTAGACATCCCTAAAACATAATTATTCTTAAAGAGTTTACCCCAAAACTCTTATTTCCTTTACACTGAACTTATTAAAATTCCATTCAGAGCAGTATTTTACTTGACAAATTCCAAATACTTACAAGAAACTATTTGACTTCTAGTGACATTAGTTAAAATAAATGTATTTTACTAATTATACTTAGGTTTGATGACTCTAAAGACATGTCTATATTAATTAAGCATATAAATTCATCTTAATAATGAACATTTCCAGTTTCCTTTCATATTTCTGACAATTTATATAAGCACTTAATTTCCTTTAATCCAATTATGTAGAGCCTTTATAAATACTAGTTTTAAAGACCATCCAAAGATAAAGACATCTACTTTTAATGCACATGAAGACAAAATATGAGATCTCATAATTTCATATTAAATCTTAGTCATGAATTTGGCATTATTATCTGAAGCTCACTAGTTTATAAGTAACAATTGGAGAGAGTGAAATTTAAAATCGCTTCTTCCCCCACTTTTTCTGTCAGTCTCAGGAATTAGAGATGGTCTCCACAGGATAAATGCCCCTGAGAGCCCTGGTAGAATATCTACATCGCAAAGCCCAAGGAGAGGAAAATAAGTTCTCCTAGAAAAACTGGTTCCCTCAAGGCTGGAATTCTGGAAAGCGTTTTATAAAGCTAGATATCTCTAAGACATGTGCAAGAAGAACCTGTTTCATTTTATTTCTTCCAGTCTCTAAAGAATAGTTCGGTCTACAGTGTTGAAATTTTTTTTTCTTCTTTGTCATGGAAGTATGCCTTACTGTTGTAACAATCTGCCCAAAATACATTCCCGAGGGACTTTGAGTGGAAATGGTTATATTTTCCCCCATCATCACTAGATTTGTAGCCTTTTTCTTATGTTTCAAAGTGACTCATTTTCAAACAAGCAACTAATCCTGTTAGTGGAACTGGTCACAACTGAGCAACTTTCCACCCCAATTGGTACCAACAACAAGTCTTCATGTCCAAATGGCACAAGGGTCCGTATAGAAATAAAGAGGTCTACCCAGCCATCACTCTTGGACATCCTCAGACAGGAGGTATGCCTACTTCTTAAAGAAGCACATTTCCCTCATTCTGCCAAGGGAAAGTAGGACTATTAGTGCCAACTAGGTGGAGAGAGATGGGGAGGTCTCTGAGACAAGGAGATTTGACAGCTCCTGGGATGTCCCCCAAATTCTTCCTCTCCAGGTTGCAAGCCATGAGCAACAGAGTTCCCATTGGTTCCAACATAACATTTCTGTGATTCTAGATGTGGTGAGAAATGTTAGGAAGCACAGGATAAGTACATACTGGCTGGCTCAACAAAAATGTATTATTAATCTAAGGGCTGAATGTGTGCTGCTCAAGCGTCCAATACTGAGAGACAAGTGTTGAGTGAGAAAAATATAGATTTATTGAGGAAGCAAGAAATCCTGGGGAGAATTACACTTATGTCCCGAAGACCAAATACCCAATTCTCTAGGTTTTGATTGGAGATTATGTAGCAGAAAGGGAAGAGCTCCAGATGAGATTGTGGTAATATTCCAGAGATATTGCCTCCATCCCATGGTTCTAAGTAGCCTCATGGTCTTTCTTGTGGTTAGAATATTATCTGTGCCATCACTCTCTATTCCTCCTGGAGTGCACCAGAGGGCCCTGTTTGATTTCAGAAAATAAAACTAAAACTAAACTAAAACTAAATACAAATGCATAATTTAATAATAGTAATAATAATAATAGTACTAAATGTAATAAGTAAAAATAATAATAAAATTAGAAATAATAATAAAAATATGGTGGTCATTATAGAAGACCTTAAAAATATTAGGCTAACCTTAGATATAGGCCCATAAAACAGGCTCCCCTTAAAGATTTAGAGTGAAATTAGAGGTGAGAAAAAGAGATAAATCCTCTGAATTGATGGCAGAGAAAAATCACAGTCTGTCAACTAAGAAATTCAGTTTCCCCATGTGCACTGTAAGGGGGGATGTAAGTTGTGCAAGCACGATGGAAAATAGTGTAGCATTTCCACAAAATAAACTACATATGTATCTACCATGTGATCCAGCTATTCTACTTCTGGGAACCAAAGGAAAGAGTAACACTAATTCTAAAAGTTATTTTCACTCTCATGTTCATAGCAGCATTATTTGAAATAGCTAAAATATGGAAGAAACTTAAGTGTGTAAGTACAAAAACCCGGGAAAATGTGCTCTTTCAATTCGTCAACATGCATGGAATTTCAAGGCATTTTGCTGCTTGAATTATCAGAGTAAAACCAATGTTACGTGACCACACATATGTGTGGAATTTAAGACAAACCCAAACTACAAGCAATCAGCCCAAAGTCATAGAGCAAGAGATCAGACTTGGCTACCAGAGGTGGGCCAAATTGGTAGGTGGAACTGCAGGAATGTCATCTAAAAGAACAGATTTCTACTTATAGGATAAAAAATTCCTGGGAGTGTAGTATACACCATAATGGCTATAATTACTGCTGCTGTAATCTATGGATGTGCAAAGAAAATAGTGTCTGCCAGTCCATTAAACAAAAATGGGGCTTGCCAAGAAGGCTTCAGCCACCAAAGTCATTGCCCTACCTTGATACCCTCTGCAGGGAAATTAGGTAGGAAAAACAAAAAACATCCAGGGCTTTGACACTGTCCTAGATAGCTATGATAACTTTCTTAAGAAAAAATTTCAGTGAGCTTATTCTATTTATCTTCCCATATATAGAAAAATCCCTGAAATCATTATATGGCAATGACACCCACTTTTTATGTCATTAGCAGTTATCTTTTGATATTCAACTACGTTCTCTCTCATTTTCTAAGTTTATTTGCTTTTTTTTTGGTCAAAAACACCTATAGATTGTAGCTCACTGCTTACTTATTCAGACCAATTTCTGAGTGCTATGAAAGAGGATGTCTCCTAGGATATATTTCTCAGAATGGTCCCTGAATAAATCTTAATTCACAATGTCTAGGTTTTATAATTTCCTTTAGTCAGCCTAGAATAGTTATTGAGAAAGTAGATAGAAAGAGTTCCCTTCACAAGAAAATTTTTTTTTTGCATTTTATTGCATATGTATGAGACGATGGATGCCATCTTTTAAAATGCATGTAAATTATATTCTCATATATTACACCTTAAGATTCCGTACAGTTATATATGACATTTATTCTCAATAAAATTAGAAAAAATGAGAGAATTCCAGGTTTTTAATTCTCCATGTTAATTGTTCTGCGAGTGTGACAGAGGATTGGCTGATAATGACAATTGCATCCTATAAGGGAAAGTTTAGACCTTCTGAGGTTGCTGGAGTCTAGAGGGTAGTTTTAAACCTTTTCCTTTTTTTAAATTAGAGCAATTGTCTTTTCAATGTCCAGTTTTTTACAGTAGCTTCAAGCAGATTGAGATAAACAAGCTGGGTTCATACATTGGTGAGGAGGCCCTGAGCTGTTCTCAGTCATTATTCTGTTTTTCTAAAAGAAACACAAACTGCATGGCAAGGCACATGGGATTCAATTATTTCATCTCTCTCTACGTCTCTTTCTCCCCCTCTGTCATTATCTCTCCCTGTTGTTTATTCCTCCCTCTATCTGTATTCTACCTGTAACTTTACCTCATCCCTATCTCCATCACTTCCTCTATTTGTTTCCTTTTGCTCTAAAGAATTTTTGATGCACTGGGTAACAACTTCTGTAATAACATTGAGACGTTAGTCTGCCAACACCTTCATGCTACCTTGGACCTTTACATCAGGGAGAACACATTGAACAAGATGGAAAAAATAAAAGTGATCTATGTCCTTTGGCCACTGGACTTAAACTGCCCTTGGAAAATGTGTATAAATCTTTCTGTAAATGCTTGGAGATGCCTGGCTCCCTTCTAAGCAGACAATTCACATTTAGAGCAGTTGGCCTTTGAGAATTTATTCTCTATGATTGCTCTTATTAGTTTTGAACTATCAGCCTCTTGCTGGACCATTTCTTTGTCATTTGCAAAAGACACTGGCAGGAGACCTGGCCACCAGTTTCCCCTGTGTGAGTGATACTCCCAGAAGCTCATCTGGCTTGGCGTATAAGTGCAGTCTGGTCAGAGGTGGGAGTACCGTTTCCACACCAGTAAAGATTTCTATAAATGGTGTTATGATTAGTCCCTGATCGTTCTCCTTCCCCTTTACACTTGGTAGGATCTTCTGAACATGGGTTTAACTGACTTCAATATATTAACAAATCTGTGACTATCAAGTGACATGAGATCTATGTGGCAGGGGTCCAAGATACATTCATAAAGAGCACTGCATGAGAAGGACTGGACGTGATGCCATCCAATTACAGAGCCCTAGGTAGAAGGTGGACTTATAAGTGACAATGAAACAGCCCTCACTGTGTGCTTTCTGAGCCTCTGCTTAAAGTTGTTTACTGTCTATTAGCAGATAGGTCAGCAACCTTCATATCCTGCATTTGGAGGAATACAGCACAGAGGTCAGGTAGAAGAAATTTCTCTATCACTTGAAAGGAAGGAAAAAATAAAAGAGGCAGCTGAGTGATTGAAGGGTTTCCTGGAGAAGCAAGAGGAGGTTGCAAATAAAGAAACATGTAGAGAACATTACGAACCATCAGGAAACTTCAAGTCAAAACTCCAGTGTGATACGTCCTCTAAGAATAGCTATCATCAAAAAGAACACAAATGGCAAGTGCTGTTGTGAATGTGGAGAAAAGGGAACCTTTGGAAATGGCTGGTATGAATGAAAATTGGTCGAGTCACTGAGGAGAACAGCATGGAGGTTCCTCAAAAATTTAAAATAAGACTATGATATGACCCAGAAATTCCACTCCTAGGTATATACTCAAAAAAATAATTAAAAGCACTCATTCAAAAAGACATGTTCACCCCAAAGTTCAGAATAATATCATTTACAATTGCCAGGCTATGGAGTTAACCTAAGTGCTCATCAGGAGGTGAATGAGTAAAAAGATTTTTTATATACTTACAACAAAGGCTTGCTCATCGAAAACTTAACACACAAAACAAAACAAATCAAAAGGAAAGAGAACAAAACAGGACCTCCCTGAATATCTCCCTTTCACAGGAACTCACCCCACCCCTCAGAACCTCTGAAAATAATACAGATAAGATTTCACTATTTGCATCAACACGGATTGACAAGGAGGGCATTATGTTAAGTGAAATAAGTGAGAGAGAAAAAGGCAAACATGATACCACATAGATGTGGAATCTTAAAACTCCAACAAAGTAGTGAATATAACCAAAAACTGGAGACTCACAGATACAGAGAAATGGCTGGCTACCAGAAGGGAGGAGGGAGACACAATATAGTTGTGAATGAATCAGACATATAAAGGATGGGTGTTAAAAAGGCTCAAGGATGTGTTCTTCAATGTAGGGCATATAATCAGTATTTTGTAATAACCATAAATGAAAAGCAACCTTTTAAATTGGACACAAAATTAAAATAAAGAAATTTGTTGATGAAGTAGGTCCCAATTTGGGGGAGGCCGATCAGGGACCTGGGGCATATTGTGTGCAGAGAAGTGCAGCAGGAATTGCTAAAATTTGTAGAGTGTTTGTGAATCTCAACTTTTGTTCTAGGTCTGATTTTTGTTCTCCAGTATTTTTTTTTCTCTAATCAGCCCCTAAGCCTACACAGAGTAAATTTTTTTGCATCCTTGTCAATCAGACATTCCCATAACTACAAATAGAATATTTGCATAGGATAAGAGCTCTCAAAATTAATTTAGTTATCAAAGATTTTTCAAATTATACTATCCATCATCTAGTCACTGATGGTTGTGATGTTCACGGGTAAAACCATTCTACATGTGGCACAAATCAGAAAGACTTCTGGTGGAAATACCTGGAAGTAAATTTCTAGGCTTATAATAAACTTTCCTCAGGAGCCCAAGATGTGGCTATGGAGTGGGTAAAAATGTTGTTCTCCCATGACCCAAAATGACCACTCCCAAAGATTGCCAAATAAAGGAAAGGCCAATGCCAGAGTTGGTTAAGATGTTATCTGTGAAAACTCATGTTCCTGTTTCCCTCAAAAGTGAGATGCTTCTAATTTCAGACCTGTTAACCTGTGACACAGAGCAAATGATATCAGGATGGGATTCTTTCACCTCTGACAAGACAACAAGACCACAGGTTTGAGATCCTAATTAAGAATTTCTACTGAGAACTAGAATGATCAGTCATTTTACTTATGCATTTTGCACTTCAGATTTTTAACTCAAGGGCTAGCTGCCAGGTACAGGCCCAAGGAATGCCAACCAATGTCAGTGGAAACTAAAACAGCATGACCTTGTGTGTTTCTCCCTGGCACAAATCTTTTCTATGTCCCCCTTTCCTTGCTTGTTATGAAATCAAAAGGCTTTGGATATTCAGACTGCCTCCCAGGGGAGACCTATGCAGTCATTCACACTGAATGGTGTACTTGGATTTGAGACGAAAGTGGAAATATCACAGCATTCCTCCAGGATATGAGAAGTCAGATTCATGTGGTAGATGACTCCAATGACCACGCTGTTGAAGCCACGCTGCGAGTCTCAAATTGTCTCTCCAGTATGTTTTCCTGGATACCCCGGAAACTAAGATGTGTTTTCACAAGGATATTTTAGTTCTTCTTCTCCCTGTGCTAGGAACGTTATTTACTCTTTTGAATTTTACTTTATTTTATTCCTCTCCAATGTGAAAGAGGAATGTAAAAGAGCCACTAAGACTGCTCAAAAAGGCCCCAAGAATGAAAACTTCACTCTGTGCATCTATACTCCTCAAGTTCTCTGAACACCTTCAACATTATTACTTTCAATTGTTTCTCAGATAAATTGTCTACCCATCCTCACTTATTACTCCTTCTAGAAATTTAACTTTTGCCTTGGTCTGTGAGATAATCTTTGCTGCCTCATATCATCTACCTTTCTATGTGTCTGTACATTTCTTCCACAGGCTTTGGGATTGTTGTTCTCTTCTTTCTAGTATCTGCCCCCAGGTGATGAGGCTGCATGGAGGCTTATGCAGGGATCCTAGCAAGAGAAATCAGTGCCTGTCCACTACTGGGTGGAGATTGGTCCTAAACCTCTGTTGGGTAGGGCTGTGTCTAGAAGCATTTGTGGATCAAGAAGTCTATTGATGGGTGTGGCAGTGTTCTCACCCAGGATGTTGTTTGACCAAGTCTTCCCTGCATGCCCTTGGGTGGGGTTAGGACTTGGTGCTTATGATCCAATCAAGCTGCCTGCCCAGGAAAGCTCAGGTGCATTAACAATCCCAGAAAGTCCACCACCAACATTTATGTCACCAGAGTGAGCCACAGCCATGTCCCTTGTCCCCAGAAGACCATCCAAATCTGGCAGGATGGACAGGCCCAGCTTTCTATGAAATCACTGATGCTGCCCTTGGACATTATGCACACAAGATTCTGTGTGCACTTCCCAAGCAAATCGATTCTCTATTTCACCCATTCCCATTGAGATCCAGGCACCAAGCCTCATTGGTCTTGAAAACCTGATGTCTAAGGTTGGCCTTCTCTTTCCAATGTCAGAACCCAAGCTGGTGACCCTGATGTGAGGCATAGATCTCTCATTTCTGTGGGAGCATCTCTGCAGTGTAACAAATCTCCAACGTGTTGGTCACCCACCTTGGAGGTATGGGGCCCAATTATCTCATGAGCACATCACTCTTACTATCCTGCTGTGGTTCCCTCTTTATGTTTCTCGTTGCAAAAGATCCTTTTGGGTAGATTCCAGTCTTTTTTTAAGTTTTTACTAGATATTTAGTATGCAGTTATGAATTAGTTGTACTCATGATAGAGGCAACCTCATGGTTCTACCACTCTATCATCTTGACTGGAAATCTAAAAGCCCTTAAGAATTAGTGTCATCATGTTCATTCTTTCCATTGGAGGAATCCCTGGATAACACCTCAAAACAGCAGGAAGCAGCCAGAGGAGAGCGATGCCCTTTCCCATTTCCAAAGAAATGGAAGGGATGAAGTGACAGTGCTGATGTGATTGTGTAGAGAACCACCATGATAACTCCTAAGATAATCAGGTCTGCTCTTCTAGCTAAACTGCTATTATGACTAATATGCTCCCCTCACTCTGCATTCTTTTCTTAGACGACTAACGTCCTTAATCCCTAGAGGTCTTGAAAGAATGTCATGACGCAAATCTCACAAAAATTTGTCAAACCACCTGAATTCCTCTAGAAATATAGCAAGATCTTATCAAGATTAAAACAAGGTACTCCCTGCTCACAGCCTGATTCTTAGCACCCTCTTCTTCCCATTTTTCTTTCAGACTCCAGGAATGTTACCCTAAGACAGGCTGACAGTCTGTAAGGTGATAGCTTGCTGTGTCACATTTTGCCTGGCAAAGCAGTCAAGCTGTTCTCTTCTAATTCTCCCAAATCCCAGCTTCAAACCCTCAACTTGGCTTTGTTGTACTAAAGCTGGTATTCAGCAACAACGCCACGTAGATTACATTTTTCACTGGATCCAAATCATGTTCTAAATTTACAAAATGGAATGGAATGAGAACCCATTCATTTCTGGGTTGTTTGTTCACTTGTTTTTGGTAATTGGTGGCCCACTCAGAGCAAAGTGTGTCCAGATGGACACTGGTGCAGAGAAATCTATAAACTCACCGTTCTGTGACTCTCAAACTATAAGCTTATCAAACCTATGCCTATGACCTGACTTATGGTTGTCCCCTTTAAGGAAAAGGAGACAGAAGAGAGACAAGTGAAAAGCGTGGCTACTTTGAGAGTAAGTGTTCAATAAGAAGTGTCCAAGGCCACACAAACCCAAAGATCAGCTTTACACTAATATTTTAACCTGCTAATCTAAAATTGGGAAAGAAAGGAGTAGGAAACACTCCTAAATGCTTCTGTTGACTTAATCAAACCCTACAGAGACAAATTCATGAAGCTGACTTTAGTAAAAATGATTTTCTATTGTGATCCTTCCAGGGCATCCAGACCTCAGCTGCAGGTTCCCGGTCTGGGGAAAGAGCAGTGTCTAATCCTTTCCACTCTCTGTTCATGTTGTCAAAACGGTAGGGGAAGAAAAATTTTGTTGACTGAAATGAAATCACACAATGTGAGAGTTGTGAGTTAAGTTTTATGTGGGGACAAAATCAGGACTGTAGCCCAGCAAAACAGTATTTTAGACAGCTCAGTGAACCTGCTCTGAAGAGGCAGGTGGAAAGGTCAGGATTATGCATGATTTCAGTGAAGAGAGGGTTACATGCAGTCAAGCACACATTTAGGCAGAGGCTTGTTGTTAGTCATGAGGAGCAGATTTTACTGTTCATGATTTTAGTACTTCTTTATATATAAGGAAATGCAAAAATTTGGGCTCATGAAAGAGTCTTCTGAAAATGTCTAATTAACTGCAGTCCTGTTCTGCCAGGTTTTTTCAGAGCACAGAGTGTCTTACTCCTGATCTCCACCCTGACCTTCTTTAAGGATGTGACAAAGGTCAATGGCTACAGGGGCTTGAGACTTAATCTTTTCACAAGTAGGTGGCACGTGCCAGTATGTAGATTGCAGTTTTTCTCTATTGTGTTCAGTTCCACGTCCGAGTCTAAAATATGCTGACAACAGAGAGAGTAACAGGAGAGAAGACATGACAATTTAATTGGTTCTAAACAACTCTATGTGATGTGGTTAGGGTAGAAGGGATTCAGACAGAGAAGGGAAGGCCCACCAAATACAGACATGTTTTAAAGTTTTAATGCCATTTGGGTAAAGGACAATCACCTTAAAGGAAAGTGAGAAGACAAATGAAAGGGACTTTGAGGGCCACAAATGATCAGAAGGTAACTATATGTGTGGGTAAACTGACTGTGATGATAGGGGCTTCTTAGTAAGGTTTAGCTAGATGCTCTGTCATTGCCACATCACCTGCACGGTTAAGATTCTTATATTCTCCTTCCTGGTGAGAGAAGTGCATGGGTGTGCATGTGTATGCATCTGTGTGGGGAGGTTTTGTGGGGGAGGAGAAATAACCTTCAAACTGGAATTTGTTTTGAGTTCAGGAAGATGAGGTTGGACAAGGATCCCATCCTGTGTCTGCTTTTACTCAATGCCTTTATTTCAAAATGATTCCTATGCCAGTGAGGTGCATTTTTGTGACACTTTATTATAGTATCCTACAATCTTCGTTGGTAAGTAGGTAAAGTGGGTAAAGTAAAACAATGGGCTCAGAAGTCTGAATTCCTCTTCAAGTGTTTTATAAATAACCACCAATGGTTTATGTCTCTCCTGAAGAATACCCTTGTCTCCTGTGGCTGTACATCAGAGGCTGATGAAACCAGGAAAAAATCTTAACCTCAGAATGTAAGCAGATTTTGGCAGGAAAGATGTTTTGCAGTAAAGAGCTGTTTACAGAAGACCATTTTTCTTTTCCAGGCACCTTTAGATGTTTTTTGGATCACACAATACCTTGTCTAACATGTTGGTTCTTTCCTAAATCAAAGAAGTAAAACTGGGAAAGATGATCAGATCTCTCTCATAGATTCCGATTCAGTAAGTCTTGTGAAGAAACAGTGTGAAAAAGATAGCATCTAAGGAAAAATATACAAGGAGTTGACATGCTTCCATGGCAATTCTGCAAACAGTAGGAAGTGATGAAGGCTTTGACATCCTATCTCAATGATTAACTGAGATCAGTCTTTCATTCCCTTTGCAATGTTCATGTTTGAGCGAAAATTTCAGAGACGGTATTTGGGGAAACTAGCCTACTATCTCCCCAGGTTGCCAGCATTCTGATTAAAAACATTGTTTCTAGCAATATTTGATCGATTTTCTATTGATTTTTATTTTTTTTTTTGGAAATGTGAGCAGCTAAACCATTGTCCGTAACAAGTGTGGATAAATTAAAATGGAAGTTGATTCCTCAACTTCACAGTGGATCTCCAGTCAAAGTGAGGATAATTATTGAAGAGGAATGAAAGCCTGAATATTGGAAAGGGGATCTGTGAGGACAACGAACCTCTAAATTCTGGTGACCCTTATTTGCCAATAAAAGTAGTCCTTCCACCCCTATTTGAGTGGATTAAGACTCATTGCCTGAGGCAAGTCTAATCATCTTCCATGACGTATTTGCATTGCAAGGTACTGCAGTTTCTACTCCGGAACAACCTCCACTGTCTCTCTTGCTTCTAGAGTGCAAGAAAACTCAAGGCCCAACAGGTCTCACGATTTCAGATACAAAATCTGGTCCATGAGTAGGAGTCCACGATGGTGGACTAGAAGGACGCTCGTAGCTCACCCTCTCCCACAAAAGCACCAAGGCTCATTTCCACAGACCCACTCAGCCAACCAGAGAGCCTGCAGGACTCCGAAAGTTCATCGTCCTCTTCAAAAGATAGAGATGCCAAAAATCTCGTAGGAGAAAAGGAAAAAAGAGAGAAGAAAGGGCAAAAGAGAGTGGGGCAATTCCCGTAGGGAGGAAGCGGCAAGGAGGACTGGCACTCGCTTGTTGGGTCTCCCCTCTTCAACCGAGAGGCCAGAGGGATGGAGGCGGGACCTCTGAGGTTTGGAACTGTGCAGAGCAGCCCTTGACTGACAAAAATAAGTGAAACGGGCACAGAGGGTCCCTGTGACACACAGCCCGAGATGTAGGACGGCAGCTGGGGAGAGCCAGGCTGACCGAGGTGGGCAGGGGACGGGATTAGCTGCACTAAAGCAGCCCTGGGTGACTACACGGTGCTGTGTGCTGTGGCTGTGGGTGCACAGAGCAGAACAAACTGGCCCCTCCATGAAACAAAGTGGCTGATGTGCCCTGGGGGAAGGGTGCATAGCCACATCTCTGAAAACCCTCAGAAAGTCTTTGGGTGAAGAGAGGGTGGGCTCAGGCGCAGCTGCCATCTCCTCCAGTGCTTAGCACCCTGGTGGAGGGTGGGGGCAAAACCTGCATCTTCACCTAAGTGATTAGCAGACTCAAGGGACAGACGGAGACTTGCCTCCAGCCTGAGGTAGATACAATCCTGTCCTGGTCCCTCAGAGAACTTGCTCCACCAAGACAAACAAGGAGCTGGGTTTTGGCCAGGAGCAGGGACAGGGCTGTTTCCTTAGCCTTCCCTGAGCCCGCCTGCAGAGCGCCGACCCGAGGCGGAGCGTGCAGCAGCACAGAGCAGTGGAGTGACAGGTGCTGGTAGAGGGCAGGCAGCCCCCTGCATTTCGGGCAGGAACACAGTCCCTGACTGTGGTGCTGGGATGGGGTGCGGCCCACCTTCCTACATGGGCAGTCTGCAACATCTGACAGCAGCATCCGGAGGGGCAGTGAACCACCCACCCACAGCAAAAGAGAGCTGCACCTGACCAGTGTTGGGAGGAGGCGTGATCTGCTTGGCTGACCGGCACTGGGGTCAGCACAGATGAGGGCGCCGATGGAGGGCCCTCTGGAAACAGCAAGCTGAGCTTCCAAAACAGGATGAAGACCGAAGGACTTCACATTAAAAGCACACAGTATCCAGGAGAATACCGAAAACACCCCTTTTTTAAAAATCTGTTTTACATTTTTTATTTCTATTATCTTTTATTTTTACTTCAAATATTTATATGTATCCCCAGTTTTAATCCCTCTAAATTTATTTTCAACATTTTTAATTATTATTTTTAAAATTTCGGCTTCAACTGTCTCTTTTTCTATTCATTACACAATGTTTTCAAACATTTTTTCTCCCTTCTTTGAAAATTCTTTCTCTTTCTCTCTTTTTCTCTTTTCTAAGATTATTCTACATAGGCATTAGATACATAAACTCTTTAAGGACAACAATAGAAAACTGATATTCCATAAACCACCATGCCAGAGAGGTATTAGCAAGATGAAGAAGCAGAGAAGTCATTCCCAATTAAAAGAACAATAGAAATCCCCTGAAAGCACAGTCAATGAGATAGACAACGATAGCCTACTACATCAAGATATCAAAAAAGGAGTGATCAAAGTACTGAAGGGATTAAAGGAGATAGTGCTTAGAAATATAAAATATGTCAAAAATGAAATGGAAGCTATAAAGAAGAGACAAGTAGAAATGGTAAACACACTGGCTTAGATGAAGAATGATCTAAAGGCTGTGCAAAGCAGACTAGATAATGCAGAGGAACGAATTAGTGACCTAGAAGACAGGACAATAGAAAGCAAACAATCAATCAGAAGAGCTACAAGATAAACAAATAAAAACAAACGAAAATAGCATAAGGGACCTATGGGATAATATAAAACGTGTCGATCTTCCCATATTAGGGGTCCCAGAAGGGGAAGAATGATCAAAGGAAATGAAAAGTTTTTGAAGAAATCATGACTGAACATTTCCCAAACTTAAAGAAGAAGTCAGATATCCAAGAACAGGAAGCTCAGAGGGTCCCAAACAGACTCACCAAGGCATATCATAATCAAGAGGGCCACAGTCAATGATAAAGAAATGACCCTAAAGGCAGCAAGAGAAAAGCAAATAGTGAGTTACAAGGGAACCCCCATAAGACTCTCAGCTGATTTCTCTACACAAACACTACAGGCCAGAAGGGAGTGGCAAGACATTCAAAGTCCTGAATGAAAAAAAGATGCAGCCTAAGATACTTTATGCAGCAAAGATATCCCTTAGGATAGAAGGAGACATAAAAAATTTCACAGACAAGAAAAAGCTACAAGAGTTCAGGAACATGAAACGCATGCTAAGAGAAATTGTAAGGCCTACTCTAAATAGAAAAGCAGCAGGGTGCTACAGAAATGAGAAACTCACAGCTGGAAAGGTGGTAACTCATGAATTACAAACAAAATAAACACGAAATTATAAAAGAAGACATATATCATTGAGAGGAAGAAGAGACAGTCAAGGAAACATAGAAATCTTTTTTCTTCCTTTTTTAAATTTTTGTTCTCGGGAGGATGGATTTGAGATCATGTTACTATCAGTTTCACAAAAACAGTAATAGTAATGGGCTAATAGACTTACAAAAAAGGGTAACGCAAGCCAAAACAGACAAGGGAGTCAAAAAAATAAATAAGATCCATGGAAACACAAAGGAAAGTTACCAACCATAAAAGGAAGAAGAAAGGAGCAAGGAGGAAATATCAACTCAACTACAAAGATAAGTACAAAATGGCAATGAACACACATCTATATTAATTACTGTCAATGTTAATGCACTAAGTGCTCCAGTCAAAAGACATAGAATGGCAGACTGCATAAAAAGCAAGAACCTTCAATATGCTGCATACAAGAGACTCAGTTTAGGGAGGAGGACACATATAGATTGACAGTGAAAGGATGGAAAAAGGATATTCCATGCAAATGGAATAGCCAAAAAA
>NC_045728.1:21382476-21396310 GCF_009834535.1 Camelus ferus
CTGCCGGGGAAAGGCGGGGGTTGTTCTGGAAAGGCATAGCATCTAGTGCCTCCCCCTGGACTCGGGAGGTAATTAGCGGACTTCCCACTTCCAGGGTACCCAGTGAAAATAGGCAGCTGCTTGGAGGGCGGCCCCAAACCTCCCCCACACAGTCAGCCGTGTTCCGGAATTCTGAGTGTTGGGAAGTTCCGTCTTCTGTCTGCAGCACCCGGGATCTCCTTGGAGCCCATCGCATAATTTACCAAAGTGCCTCCCAGTGCGGGCTGAAGGGAAAAGCGGGGGTTGTGCTGGAAATTCAGGTAGTATCTAGGGCCTCCCCCAGGACAGGGGAGGTAATTAGCGGATTCCCTCTGCAGGAAACACCTGAGACACCAGGCAGCTGCGTGGAGGGTGGCCTCAAACCTCCCCCACACAGTCAGCCGTGTTCCGGAATTCTGAGTGTGGGGAGGTTCCGTCTTCTGTCTGCAGCACCCGGGAACTCCTAAGAGCGCTTCGCGTATCTTCCCCGATTACCTCATGTGCGGGCTACCAGGGAAAGGCGGGGGTTGGGCTGGAAATGCAGGTAGCATCTAGTGACTCCCCCTGGAGAGGGGAGGCAATTAGCGGACTTCCCCCTGCCAGGGAACACCTGTGACACCAGGCAGCTGCGTGGAGGGCGGTCCCAAACCTCCCCCAAACAGTCAGCCTTTTTCCGGTATTCTGAATGTGGGGAGGTTCCGTCATCTCTATGCAGCACCCGGGATAACCTAGGAGCCCTTCGCGTGTCTTCCCCGAGTGCCTACCATGCGGGCTGCCGGGGAAAGGCGGGGGTTGGGCTGAAATGCAGGTAGCATCTATTGCCTCCCCCTGGACTAGGGAGGTATTTAGTGGAATTCCCCCTGCCAGGGAACACCTGTGAAACCAGGCAGCTGCGTGGAGGGCGGTCCCAAACCTTCCCCACACAGTCAGCCGTGTTCCGGAACTTTGAGTGTGGGGAGGATCCGTCTTCTGTCTGCAGCACCCGGGATCTCCTAAGAGCGCTTCGCGTATCTTCCCCGGGTGCCTTCCATTGCTGGCTGCCGGGGAAAGACGGGGGTTGTTTTGGAAATGCAGGTAGCATCTAGTGCCTCCACCTGGACAGGGGAGGTAATTAGCGGACTTCCCCCTGCAGGGAACACCTGTGACACCAGGCAGATTCGTGGAGTTCTGCGCTAACCTCCCCACATAGTCAGCCATGTTTCGGAATTCTGAGGTTGGGGAGGTTACCTCTTCTGTCTGCAGCACCCGGGATAGCCTAGGAGACCTTCGCGTGTCTTCCCCGAGTCCCTCCCTGCGCGGGCTCCCGGGGAAAGGCAGTGGTTGGGCTGGAAATGCAGGTAGCATTTAGTGCCTCCCTCTGGACAGGGGAGGTAATTAGCGGACTTCCACTGCCAGGAACACATGTGACACCAGGCAGCTGCGTGGAGTGTGACCCCAAACCTCCCCCACACAGTCAGCCATGTTCCGGAATTCTGAGAGTGGGGAGGTTCCCTCTTCTGTCTGCAGCACCCGGGATAGCCTAGGAGCCCTTCGCGTGTCTTCCCCGAGTCCCTCTCTGCGCGGGCTCCCGGGGAAAGGCGGCGGTTGTGCTGGAAATGCAGGTAGGCTTCTAGTGCCTCCCCTGGACTCGGGAGGTAATTAACGGAGTTCCGCCTGCCAGGGAACTCCTGTGACACCAGGCAGCTGCGTGGAGGGCGGCCTCAAACCTCCCCCAAACAGTAAGTCATGTTCCGGAATTCTGAGTGTTGGGAGGTTCCGTCATCTGTCTGCAGCACCCGGGATCTCCTAGGAGCCCTTCGCGTGTCTTCCAAGAGTGCCTCACGGTGCGGGCTGCCGGGGAATGAGGGTGTTGGGCTGGAAAATGCAGGTAGATCTAGTGCCTCCAACCGGACAGGTGAGGTAGTTAGCGGACTTTCCCCTGTCTCGAAACACCTGTGACACCAGGCAGCTGCGTGGAGGGCCGCTCCAAACCTCCCCAACACAGTCAGCCGTTTTCCGGAATTCTGAGTGTGGGGAGGTTCCGTCTTCTGTCTGCAGCACCCGGGATCGCCTAGGAGACCTTCGCGTGTCTTCCCCGAGTCCCTCCCAGTGCGGGCTCCCGGGGAAAGGCGGGGGTTGGGCTGGAAATGCAGGTAGCATCTAGTGACTCCCCCTGGACTCGGGAGGTATTTAGTGGAATTTCCCCTGCCAGGGAACACCTGTGGAACCAGGCAGCTTCGTGGAGGGCGACCCCAAACCTCCCCCACACAGTCAGCCTTCTTCCGGAATTCTGAGTGTGGGGAGGATCCGTCTTCTGTCTGCAGCACCCGGGATCTCCTAAGAGCGATTGGCGTATCTTCCCCGAGTCCCTCACAGTGCGGGCTGCCGGGGAAAGGCGGGGTTGTTCTGGAAAGGCAGGTAGCATCTAGTGCCTCCCCCTGGACTCGGGAGGTAATTAGCGGACTTCCCACTTCCAGGGTACACCAGTGAAAATAGGCAGCTGCTTGGAGGGCGGCCCCAAACCTCCCCCACACAGTCAGCCGTGTTCCGGAATTCTGAGTGTTGGGAAGTTCCGTCTTCTGTCTGCAGCACCCGGGATCTCCTTGGAGCCCATCGCATAAATTACCAAAGTGCCTCCCAGTGCGGGCTGAAGGGGAAAAGCGGGGGTTGTGCTGGAAATTCAGGTAGTATCTAGGGCCTCCCCCAGGACAGGGGAGGTAATTAGCGGATTCCCTCTGCCAGGAAACACCTGAGACACCAGGCAGCTGCGTGGAGGGCGGCCTCAAACCTCCCCCACACAGTCAGCCGTGTTCCGGAATTCTGAGTGTGGGGAGGTTCCGTCTTCTGTCTGCAGCACCCGGGAACTCCTAAGAGCGTTTCGCGTATCTTCCCCGAGTACCTCTTTGTGCGGGCTACCAGGGAAAGGCGGGGGTTGGGCTGGAAATGCAGGTAGCATCTAGTGACTCACCCTGGAGAGGGGAGGCAATTAGCGGACTTCCCCCTGCCAGGGAACACCTGTGACACCAGGCAGCTGCGAGGAGGGCGGTCCCAAACCTCCCCCACACAGTCAGCCTTTTTCCGGTATTCTGAATGTGGGGAGGTTCCGTCATCTCTATGCAGCACCCGGGATAACCTAGGAGCCCTTCGCGTGTCTTCCCCGAGTGCCTACCAGTGCGGGCTGCCGGGGAAAGGCGGGGGTTGGGCTGAAATGCAGGTAGCATCTATTGCCTCCCCCTGGACTCGGGAGGTATTTAGTGGAATTCCCCCTGCCAGGGAACACCTGTGAAATCAGGCAGCTGCGTGGAGGGCGGCCCCAAACCTCCCCCACACAGTCAGCCGTGTTCCGGAACTTTGAGTGTGGGGAGGATCCGTCTTCTGTCTGCAGCACCCGGGATCTCCTAAGAGCGCTTCGCGTATCTTCCCCGAGTCCCTCCCAGTGCGGGCTGACGGGGAAAGGCGGGGGTTGTTCTGGAAAGGCAGGTAGCATCTAGTGCCACCCCCTGGACTCGGGAGGTAATTAGCGGAATTCCCACTGCCAGGGTACACCAGTGAAAATAGGCAGCTGCGTGGAGGGCGGCCCCAAACCTCCCCCACACAGTCAGCCGTGTTCCAGAATTCTGAATGTGGGAAGGTTCCGTCATCTCTATGCAGCACCCGGGATCTCCTAGGAGCCCTTCGCGTGTCTTCCAAGAGTGCCTCCCTGCGCGGGCTCCCGGGGAAAGGCGGTGGTTGGGCTGGAAATGCAGGTAGCATTTAGTGCCTCCCCCTGGACAGGGGAGGTAATTAGCGGACTTCCCCCTGCCAGGGAACACATGTGGAGACCAGGCAGCTGCGTGGAGTGTGACCCCAAACCTCCCCCACACAGTCAGCCATGTACCGGAATTCTGAGAGTGGGGAGGTTCCCTCTTCTGTCTGCAGCACCCGGGATAGCCTAGGAGCCCTTCGCGTGTCTTCCACGAGTCCCTCCCTGCGCGGGCTCCCGGGGAAAGGCGGGGGTTGTGCTGGAAAGGCAGGTAGCATCTAGTGCCTCCCCCTGGACAGGGGAGGTAATTAGCGGACTTCCCCCTGCCAGGGAACACCTGTGACACCAGGCAGCTGCGTGGAGGGCCGCTCCAAACCTCCCCAACACAGTCAGCCGTTTTCCGGAATTCTGAGTGTGGGGAGGTTCCGTCTTCTGTCTGCAGCACCCGGGATCGCCTAGGAGACCTTCGCGTGTCTTCCCCGAGTCCCTCCCAGTGCGGGCTGCCGGGGAAAGGCGGGGGTTGGGCTGGAAATGCAGGTAGCATCTAGTGACTCCCCTGGACTCGTGAGGTATTTAGTGGAATTTCCCCTGCCAAGGAACACCTGTGGAACCAGGCAGCTTCGTGGAGGGCGACCCCAAACCTCCCCCACAAAGTCAGCCTTCTTCCGGAATTCTGAGTGTGGGGAGGTTCCCTCTTCTGTCTGCAGCATCCGGGATAGCCTAGGAGCCCTTCACGTGTCTTCCCCGAGTACCTCCCTGCGCGGGCTCCCGGGGATAGGCGGTGGTTGGGCTGGAAAGGCAGGTAGCTTTTAGTGCCTCCCCCTTGACAGGGGAGGTAATTAGCGGACTTCCCCCTGCCAGGGAACACATGTGACACCAGGCAGCTGCGTGGAGTGTGACCCCAAACCTCCCCCACACAGTCAGCCGTGTTCCGGAACTTTGAGTGTGGGGAGGATCCGTCTTCTGTCTGCAGCACCCGGGATCTCCTAAGAGCGCTTCGCGTATCTTCCCCGAGTCCCTCCCAGTGCGGGCTGACGGGGAAAGGCGGGGGTTGTTCTGGAAAGGCAGGTAGCATCTAGTGCCACCCCCTGGACTCGGGAGGTAATTAGCGGAATTCCCACTGCCAGGGTACACCAGTGAAAATAGGCAGCTGCGTGGAGGGCGGCCCCAAACCTCCCCGACACAGTCAGCCGTATTCCAGAATTCTGAATGTGGGAAGGTTCCGTCATCTCTATGCAGCACCCGGGATAACCTAGGAGCCCTTCGCGTATCTTCCCCGAGTCCCTCCCAGTGCGGGCTCCCGGGGATAGGCGGTGGTTGGGCTGGAAAGGCAGGTAGCTTTTAGTGCCTCCCCCTTGACAGGGGAGGTAATTAGCGGACTTCCCCCTGCCAGGGAACACATGTGACACCAGGCAGCTGCGTGGAGTGTGACCCCAAACCTCCCCCACACAGTCAGCCATGTTCCGGAATTCTGAGTGTGGGGAGGTTCCCTCTTCTGTCTGCAGCACCCGGGATAGCCTAAGAGCCCATCGCGTGTCTTCCCCGAGTCCCTCCCTGCGCGGGCTCCCGGGGAAAGGCGGGGGTTGGGCTGGAAAGGCAGGTAGCTTCTAGTGACTCCCCCTGGACAGGGGAGGTAATTAGCGGATTTCGCCCTGCCAGGGAACACCTGTGACACCAGGCAGCTGCGTGGAGTGCGGTCCCAAACCTCCCCGACACAGTCAGGCTTTTTCCGGAATTCTGAAAGTGGGGAGGTTCCGTCATCACTATGCAGCAACCGGGATAACCTAGGAGCCCTTCGCGTGTCTTCCCCGAGTGCCTCCAAGTGCGGGCTGCCGGGGAAAGGCGGTGGTTGGGCTGGAAACGCAGGTAGCATCTAGTGCCTCCCCTTGGACAGGGGAGGTAATTAGCGGACTTCCCCCTGCCAGGGAACTCCTGTGACACCAGGCAGCTCCATGGAGGGCGGTCTCAATCCTCCCCCACACAGTCAGCAGTGTTCCAGTATTCTGAGTGTGGGGAGGTTCCGTCTTCTGTCTGCAGCACCCGGGATCACCTAGGAGACCTTCGCGTGTCTTCCCCGATTCCATCCCTAGTGCGGGCTGCCAGGGAAAGTCGGCGGTTGTGCTGCAAATGCAGGTAGCATCTATTGCCTCCCCCTGGACTCGGGAGGTATTTAGTGGAATTCCCCCTGCCAGGGAACACCTGTGAAATCAGGCAGCTGCGTGGAGGGCGGCTCCAAACCTCCCCCACACAGTCAGCCGTGTTCCGGAACTCTGAGTGTGGGGAGGATCCGTCTTCTGTCTGCAGCACCCGGGATCTCCTAAGAGCGCTTCGCGTATCTTCCCCGAGTCCCTCCCAGTGCGGGCTGACGGGGAAAGGCGGGGGTTGTTCTGGAAAGGCAGGTAGCATCTAGTGCCACCCCCTGGACTCGGGAGGTAATTAGCGGAATTCCCACTGCCAGGGTACACCAGTGAAAATAGGCAGCTGCGTGGAGGGCGGCCCCAAACCTCCCCCACACAGTCAGCCGTGTTCCAGAATTCTGAATGTGGGAAGGTTCCGTCATCTCTATGCAGCACCCGGGATCTCCTAGGAGCCCTTCGCGTGTCTTCCAAGAGTGCCTCCCTGCGCGGGCTCCCGGGGAAAGGCGGTGGTTGGGCTGGAAATGCAGGTAGCATTTAGTGCCTCCCCCTGGACAGGGGAGGTAATTAGCGGACTTCCCCCTGCCAGGGAACACATGTGAGACCAGGCAGCTGCGTGGAGTGTGACCCCAAACCTCCCCCACACAGTCAGCCATGTACCGGAATTCTGAGAGTGGGGAGGTTCCCTCTTCTGTCTGCAGCACCCGGGATAGCCTAGGAGCCCTTCGCGTGTCTTCCACGAGTCCCTCCCTGCGCGGGCTCCCGGGGAAAGGCGGGGGTTGTGCTGGAAAGGCAGGTAGCATCTAGTGACTCCCCCTGGACAGGGGAGGTAATTAGCGGACTTCCCCCTGCCAGGGAACACCTGTGACACCAGGCAGCTGCGTGGAGGGCCGCTCCAAACCTCCCCAACACAGTCAGCCGTTTTCCGGAATTCTGAGTGTGGGGAGGTTCCGTCTTCTGTCTGCAGCACCCGGGATCGCCTAGGAGACCTTCGCGTGTCTTCCCCGAGTCCCTCCCAGTGCGGGCTGCCGGGGAAAGGCGGGGGTTGGGCTGGAAATGCAGGTAGCATCTAGTGACTCCCCCTGGACAGGGGAGGTAATTAGCGGACTTCCCCCTGCAAGGGAACACCTGTGACACCAGGCAGATTCGTGGAGTTCTGCGCTAAACCTCCCCCACAGAGTCAGCCATGTTTCGGAATTCTGAGGTTGGGGAGGTTACCTCTTCTGTCTGCAGCACCCGGGATAGCCTAGGAGACCTTCGCGTGTCTTCCCCGAGTCCCTCCCTGCGCGGGCTCCCGGGGAAAGGCAGTGGTTGGGCTGGAAATGCAGGTAGCATTTAGTGCCTCCCTCTGGACAGGGGAGGTAATTAGCGGACTTCCACCTGCCAGGGAACACATGTGACACCAGGCAGCTGCGTGGAGTGTGACCCCAAACCTCCCCCACACAGTCAGCCATGTTCCGGAATTCTGAGAGTGGGGAGGTTCCCTCTTCTGTCTGCAGCACCCGGGATAGCCTAGGAGCCCTTCGCGTGTCTTCCCCGAGTCCCTCTCTGCGCGGGCTCCCGGGGAAAGGCGGGGGTTGTGCTGGAAATGCAGGTAGCTTCTAGTGCCTCCCCCTGGACTCGGGAGGTAATTAACGGAGTTCCGCCTGCCAGGGAACTCCTGTGACACCAGGCAGCTGCGTGGAGGGCGGCCTCAAACCTCCCCCAAACAGTAAGTCATGTTCCGGAATTCTGAGTGTTGGGAGGTTCCGTCATCTGTCTGCAGCACCCAGGATCTCCTAGGAGCCCTTCGCGTGTCTTCCAAGAGTGCCTCACGGTGCGGGCTGCCGGGGAATGAGGGTGTTGGGCTGGAAATGCAGGTAGCATCTAGTGCCTCCAACCGGACAGGTGAGGTAGTTAGCGGACTTTCCCCTGTCTCGGAACACCTGTGACACCAGGCAGCTGCGTGGAGGGCCGCTCCAAACCTCCCCAACACAGTCAGCCGTTTTCCGGAATTCTGAGTGTGGGGAGGTTCCGTCTTCTGTCTGCAGCACCCGGGATCGCCTAGGAGACCTTCGCGTGTCTTCCCCGAGTCCCTCGCAGTGCGGGCTCCCGGGGAAAGGCGGGGGTTGGGCTGGAAATGCAGGTAGCATCTAGTGACTCCCCCTGGACTCGGGAGGTATTTAGTGGAATTTCCCCTGCCAGGGAACACCTGTGGAACCAGGCAGCTTCGTGGAGGGCGACCCCAAACCTCCCCCACACAGTCAGCCTTCTTCCGGAATTCTGAGTGTGGGGAGGATCCGTCTTCTGTCTGCAGCACCCGGGATCTCCTAAGAGCGATTGGCGTATCTTCCCCGAGTCCCTCACAGTGCGGGCTGCCGGGGAAAGGCGGGGGTTGTTCTGGAAAGGCAGGTAGCATCTAGTGCCTCCCCCTGGACTCGGGAGGGAATTAGCGGACTTCCCACTTCCAGGGTACACCAGTGAAAATAGGCAGCTGCTTGGAGGGCGGCCCCAAACCTCCCCCACACAGTCAGCCGTGTTCCGGAATTCTGAGTGTTGGGAATTTCCGTCTTCTGTCTGCAGCACCCGGGATCTCCTTGGAGCCCATCGCATAAATTACCAAAGTGCCTCCCAGTGCGGGCTGAAGGGGAAAAGCGGGGGTTGTGCTGGAAATTCAGGTAGTATCTAGGGCCTCCCCCAGGACAGGGGAGGTAATTAGCGGATTCCCTCTGCCAGGAAACACCTGAGACACCAGGCAGCTGCGTGGAGGGCGGCCTCAAACCTCCCCCACACAGTCAGCCGTGTTCCGGAATTCTGAGTGTGGGGAGGTTCCGTCTTCTGTCTGCAGCACCCGGGAACTCCTAAGAGCGTTTCGCGTATCTTCCCCGAGTACCTCTTTGTGCGGGCTACCAGGGAAAGGCGGGGGTTGGGCTGGAAATGCAGGTAGCATCTAGTGACTCACCCTGGAGAGGGGAGGCAATTAGCGGACTTCCCCCTGCCAGGGAACACCTGTGACACCAGGCAGCTGCGAGGAGGGCGGTCCCAAACCTCCCCCACACAGTCAGCCTTTTTCCGGTATTCTGAATGTGGGGAGGTTCCGTCATCTCTATGCAGCACCCGGGATAACCTAGGAGCCCTTCGCGTGTCTTCCCCGAGTGCCTACCAGTGCGGGCTGCCGGGGAAAGGCGGGGGTTGGGCTGAAATGCAGGTAGCATCTATTGCCTCACCCTGGACTCGGGAGGTATTTAGTGGAATTCCCCCTGCCAGGGAACACCTGTGAAATCAGGCAGCTGCGTGGAGGGCGGCCCCAAACCTCCCCCACACAGTCAGCCGTGTTCCGGAACTTTGAGTGTGGGGAGGATCCGTCTTCTGTCTGCAGCACCCGGGATCTCCTAAGAGCGCTTCGCGTATCTTCCCCGAGTCCCTCCCAGTGCGGGCTGACGGGGAAAGGCGGGGGTTGTTCTGGAAAGGCAGGTAGCATCTAGTGCCACCCCCTGGACTCGGGAGGTAATTAGCGGAATTCCCACTGCCAGGGTACACCAGTGAAAATAGGCAGCCTGCGTGGAGGGCGGCCCCAAACCTCCCCGACACAGTCAGCCGTATTCCAGAATTCTGAATGTGGGAAGGTTCCGTCATCTCTATGCAGCACCCGGGATAACCTAGGAGCCCTTCGCGTATCTTCCCCGAGTCCCTCCCAGTGCGGGCTCCCGGGGATAGGCGGTGGTTGGGCTGGAAAGGCAGGTAGCTTTTAGTGCCTCCCCTTGACAGGGGAGGTAATTAGCGGACTTCCCCCTGCCAGGGAACACATGTGACACCAGGCAGCTGCGTGGAGTGTGACCCCAAACCTCCCCCACACAGTCAGCCATGTTCCGGAATTCTGAGTGTGGGGAGGTTCCCTCTTCTGTCTGCAGCACCCGGGATAGCCTAAGAGCCCATCGCGTGTCTTCCCCGAGTCCCTCCCTGCGCGGGCTCCCGGGGAAAGGCGGGGGTTGGGCTGGAAAGGCAGGTAGCTTCTAGTGACTCCCCCTGGACAGGGGAGGTAATTAGCGGATTTCGCCCTGCCAGGGAACACCTGTGACACCAGGCAGCTGCGTGGAGTGCGGTCCCAAACCTCCCCGACACAGTCAGGCTTTTTCCGGAATTCTGAAAGTGGGGAGGTTCCGTCATCACTATGCAGCAACCGGGATAACCTAGGAGCCCTTCGCGTGTCTTCCCCGAGTGCCTCCAAGTGCGGGCTGCCGGGGAAAGGCGGTGGTTGGGCTGGAAACGCAGGTAGCATCTAGTGCCTCCCCTTGGACAGGGGAGGTAATTAGCGGACTTCCCCCTGCCAGGGAACTCCTGTGACACCAGGCAGCTCCATGGAGGGCGGTCTCAATCCTCCCCCACACAGTCAGCAGTGTTCCAGTATTCTGAGTGTGGGGAGGTTCCGTCTTCTGTCTGCAGCACCCGGGATCACCTAGGAGACCTTCGCGTGTCTTCCCCGATTCCATCCCTAGTGCGGGCTGCCAGGGAAAGTCGGCGGTTGTGCTGCAAATGCAGGTAGCATCTATTGCCTCCCCTGGACTCGGGAGGTATTTAGTGGAATTCCCCCTGCCAGGGAACACCTGTGAAATCAGGCAGCTGCGTGGAGGGCGGCTCCAAACCTCCCCCACACAGTCAGCCGTGTTCCGGAACTCTGAGTGTGGGGAGGATCCGTCTTCTGTCTGCAGCACCCGGGATCTCCTAAGAGCGCTTCGCGTATCTTCCCCGAGTCCCTCCCAGTGCGGGCTGACGGGGAAAGGCGGGGGTTGTTCTGGAAAGGCAGGTAGCATCTAGTGCCACCCCCTGGACTCGGGAGGTAATTAGCGGAATTCCCACTGCCAGGGTACACCAGTGAAAATAGGCAGCTGCGTGGAGGGCGGCCCCAAACCTCCCCCACACAGTCAGCCGTGTTCCAGAATTCTGAATGTGGGAAGGTTCCGTCATCTCTATGCAGCACCCGGGATCTCCTAGGAGCCCTTCGCGTGTCTTCCAAGAGTGCCTCCCTGCGCGGGCTCCCGGGGAAAGGCGGTGGTTGGGCTGGAAATGCAGGTAGCATTTAGTGCCTCCCCCTGGACAGGGGAGGTAATTAGCGGACTTCCCCCTGCCAGGGAACACATGTGAGACCAGGCAGCTGCGTGGAGTGTGACCCCAAACCTCCCCCACACAGTCAGCCATGTACCGGAATTCTGAGAGTGGGGAGGTTCCCTCTTCTGTCTGCAGCACCCGGGATAGCCTAGGAGCCCTTCGCGTGTCTTCCACGAGTCCCTCCCTGCGCGGGCTCCCGGGGAAAGGCGGGGGTTGTGCTGGAAAGGCAGGTAGCATCTAGTGCCTCCCCCTGGACAGGGGAGGTAATTAGCGGACTTCCCCCTGCCAGGGAACACCTGTGACACCAGGCAGCTGCGTGGAGGGCCGCTCCAAACCTCCCCAACACAGTCAGCCGTTTTCCAGAATTCTGAGTGTGGGGAGGTTCCGTCTTCTGTCTGCAGCACCCGGGATCGCCTAGGAGACCTTCGCGTGTCTTCCCCGAGTCCCTCCCAGTGCGGGCTGCCGGGGAAAGGCGGGGGTTGGGCTGGAAATGCAGGTAGCATCTAGTGACTCCCCCTGGACTCGTGAGGTATTTAGTGGAATTTCCCCTGCCAAGGAACACCTGTGGAACCAGGCAGCTTCGTGGAGGGCGACCCCAAACCTCCCCCACAAAGTCAGCCTTCTTCCGGAATTCTGAGTGTGGGGAGGTTCCCTCTTCTGTCTGCAGCATCCGGGATAGCCTAGGAGCCCTTCACGTGTCTTCCCCGAGTACCTCCCTGCGCGGGCTCCCGGGGATAGGCGGTGGTTGGGCTGGAAAGGCAGGTAGCTTTTAGTGCCTCCCCCTTGACAGGGGAGGTAATTAGCGGACTTCCCCCTGCCAGGGAACACATGTGACACCAGGCAGCTGCGTGGAGTGTGACCCCAAACCTCCCCCACACAGTCAGCCATGTTCCGGAATTCTGAGTGTGGGAGGTTCCCTCTTCTGTCTGCAGCACCCGGGATAGCCTAAGAGCCCATCGCGTGTCTTCCCCGAGTCCCTCCCTGCGCGGGCTCCCGGGGAAAGGCGGGGGTTGGGCTGGAAAGGCAGGTAGCTTCTAGTGACTCCCCCTGGACAGGGGAGGTAATTAGCGGATTTCGCCCTGCCAGGGAACACCTGTGACACCAGGCAGCTGCGTGGAGTGCGGTCCCAAACCTCCCCGACACAGTCAGGCTTTTCCGGAATTCTGAAAGTGGGGAGGTTCCGTCATCACTATGCAGCAACCGGGATAACCTAGGAGCCCTTCGCGTGTCTTCCCCGAGTGCCTCCAAGTGCGGGCTGCCGGGGAAAGGCGGTGGTTGGGCTGGAAACGCAGGTAGCATCTAGTGCCTCCCCTTGGACAGGGGAGGTAATTAGCGGACTTCCCCCTGCCAGGGAACTCCTGTGACACCAGGCAGCTCCATGGAGGGCGGTCTCAATCCTCCCCCACACAGTCAGCAGTGTTCCAGTATTCTGAGTGTGGGGAGGTTCCGTCTTCTGTCTGCAGCACCCGGGATCACCTAGGAGACCTTCGCGTGTCTTCCCCGATTCCATCCCTAGTGCGGGCTGCCAGGGAAAGTCGGCGGTTGTGCTGCAAATGCAGGTAGCATCTATTGCCTCCCCCTGGACTCGGGAGGTATTTAGTGGAATTCCCCCTGCCAGGGAACACCTGTGAAATCAGGCAGCTGCGTGGAGGGCGGCCCCAAACCTCCCCCACACAGTCAGCCGTGTTCCAGAATTCTGAATGTGGGAAGGTTCCGTCATCTCTATGCAGCACCCGGGATCTCCTAGGAGCCCTTCGCGTGTCTTCCAAGAGTGCCTCCCTGCGCGGGCTCCCGGGGAAAGGCGGTGGTTGGGCTGGAAATGCAGGTAGCATTTAGTGCCTCCCCCTGGACAGGGGAGGTAATTAGCGGACTTCCCCCTGCCAGGGAACACATGTGAGACCAGGCAGCTGCGTGGAGTGTGACCCCAAACCTCCCCCACACAGTCAGCCATGTACCGGAATTCTGAGAGTGGGGAGGTTCCCTCTTCTGTCTGCAGCACCCGGATAGCCTAGGAGCCCTTCGCGTGTCTTCCACGAGTCCCTCCCTGCGCGGGCTCCCGGGGAAAGGCGGGGGTTGTGCTGGAAAGGCAGGTAGCATCTAGTGCCTCCCCCTGGACAGGGGAGGTAATTAGCGGACTTCCCCCTGCCAGGGAACACCTGTGACACCAGGCAGCTGCGTGGAGGGCCGCTCCAAACCTCCCCAACACAGTCAGCCGTTTTCCGGAATTCTGAGTGTGGGGAGGTTCCGTCTTCTGTCTGCAGCACCCGGGATCGCCTAGGAGACCTTCGCGTGTCTTCCCCGAGTCCCTCCCAGTGCGGGCTGCCGGGGGAAAGGCGGGGGTTGGGCTGGAAATGCAGGTAGCATCTAGTGACTCCCCCTGGACTCGTGAGGTATTTAGTGGAATTTCCCCTGCCAAGGAACACCTGTGGAACCAGGCAGCTTCGTGGAGGGCGACCCCCAAACCTCCCCCACAAAGTCAGCCTTCTTCCGGAATTCTGAGTGTGGGGAGGTTCCCTCTTCTGTCTGCAGCATCCGGGATAGCCTAGGAGCCCTTCACGTGTCTTCCCCGAGTACCTCCCTGCGCGGGCTCCCGGGGATAGGCGGTGGTTGGGCTGGAAAGGCAGGTAGCTTTTAGTGCCTCCCCCTTGACAGGGGAGGTAATTAGCGGACTTCCCCCTGCCAGGGAACACATGTGACACCAGGCAGCTGCGTGGAGTGTGACCCCAAACCTCCCCCACACAGTCAGCCATGTTCCGGAATTCTGAGTGTGGGGAGGTTCCCTCTTCTGTCTGCAGCACCCGGGATAGCCTAAGAGCCTATGGCGTGTCTTCCCCGAGTCCCTCCTGCGCGGGCTCCCGGGAAAGGCGGGGGTTGG
>NC_045728.1:21396410-21407421 GCF_009834535.1 Camelus ferus
GCAGTTTGGTCAGGAAAAGAGTGTTGGAGCGATTGCTTCCCCATAGACATGCAAGTTACATAGTTCCCCTCACCATGAAATTCTGTGATCCAAACATGTTACATGCATGACAGATTTGACTCACATACAGATCTGAGATGTGAGCATGTGGGGAGCTGTTCTTTCATCCAGCATAAAGGGCATATTTACACCTAGGAAAACTTACTCAGATTTCTCAGCATGTTTCCTAGAGGCAGTTTTGAAATAAAGGCAGCTTGCACAGGAAAAACATTTTGGAGCGAGTGCATCCCCATAGACATGAAAGTTATATAGTTCCCCTCAGTATGATATT
Organism: Camelus ferus; assembly: GCF_009834535.1. NCBI lineage: Eukaryota > Metazoa > Chordata > Mammalia > Artiodactyla > Camelidae > Camelus > Camelus ferus. The sequence continues at coordinate 21,396,742 of NC_045728.1, forward strand.
CTGTGTTCCAAACACGCTACATGCAAGACTAATTTGACACACATTCAGATCTGAGATATGAGCATGAGGACAGCCATTCTTTCATCCAGCATAGAGGGCATATTTACACCTAAGAACACTTACCCTGAGTTCTCTGCACGGTTCCTATAGCCACTTTTGCAATAAAGGCATTTTTCGCAGGAAAAGCCTGTTGGAGTGAGTGCTTCCCAATAGATATTTAATTAACATACTTCACCTCACCATGAAAGTCTGTGTTTCTAAAATGCTACATGCATGATGGATTAGACACATTCAGATCTGAGATGTGACATGAGGAGAGACGTTCTTTCAGGCAGCATATAGGGCAAATTTACACCTAGGAACACTTATTCTGATTTCTCAGCATGTTTCCTAGAGCCAGTTTCAAAATAAAGGCTGTTTCATCAGGAACAGTGTGTTGGAGCGATTGCTACCCAATAGACATGTAAGTAAAATAGTTTCCCTCATCATAAAATTTTGTGTTCCCAACACGCTACATGCATGACTGTTGACACACATTCAGATCTGAGATGTGAGCATGTGGAGAGCTTTTCTTTCATCTAGAATAAAGGGCATAGTTACACCAAGGAACACTTAATCTGATTTCTCAGTGTGGTTCCAAAAGCCAGTTTCAAAACATAGGCAGTTTACACTGGAAAACGCTGTTGGAGTGATTGCTTCCTCATAGACATGCAAGTTACATAGTTCCCCTCACCATGAAATTCTGTGATCTGAACATGCTACATGCATGGCGGATAGACACATTCATATCTGAGATGTGAGCATGTGGACAGCTGTTCTTCATCCAGCATGAAGGGCATATTTACACCTAGGAACACTTACTGTGATTTCTTGGCATGATTCCAAGAGCCAGTTTCAAAATGCAATTTCCTGAGGAAAAGACTGTTGGAGGGATTGCTTCCCCATAGATTGGTAACTTACATATTACCGTCACCACGAACTTCTGTGTTCCCAACACGCTACATGCATGACAGATTCGACAAACATTCAGATCTGAGATGTGAGCATGTGTAGAGCCGCCTTTCATCCAGCATAAAGGGCATATTTAGACCTAGGAACACTTCTGTGATTTCTCAGCATGGTTCCTAGAGCCGTTTCGAAATAAAGGCAGTTTGCACAGGAAAGGCCTGTTGGAGTGAGTGCTTCCCCATAGACATGTAAGTGACATAGTTCACCTAACCATGAAAGTCTGTGTTCCCAACATGCTACATGCACGACAGATTTGACACACATTCAGATCTGAGATGTGAGCATGTGGAGAGCCGTTCTTTCATACAGCAGATAGGGTATTTTTAAACCTAGGAACACATACTCTGATATCTCAGCTGGATTCCAAAAGCCAGTTTTGAAATAAAGGCAGTTTTGTGCAGGAAAAGCCTCTTGGAGCGAGTGCTTCCTTATAGACATGTAAGTTACATAGTCCCCTCACCATGAAATTTGTGTTTCCCAACATGCTAGATGCATGGCGGATTTGACTCACTTTCATATTTGAGAGTTAGCATGTGGACAACCGTTCTTTTATCCAGCATAAAGGGCATATTTACAGCTAGGAACACTTACACTGATTCTTCAGCATGTTTCCGAGAGTCAGTTTCCAAATAAAGGCTGTTTATGCTGGAAAACCATGTTGGAGCGTGTGCTTCCCAATAGACCTGTAAGATACATAGTTCACCTCATCATGACATTCTGTGTTCCCAACAATCACATGCATGATCGGATTCAACCCACATTCAGATCTGAAATGTCATCACACGGGAAGCCGTTCTTTCATCCAGCATAAAGGGCATATTTACACCTAGGAACACTTAGCCTGATTTCTCAGAACGGTTCCTAGAGCCATTTTTGACATAAAGGTAGTTTGCACAGGAAAAGCCTGTTGGAGCGAGTGCTTCCCTGTAAACATGTAAGTTACATAGTTCCCCTCACCATGAAATTTTGTATTCCCAACACGTTTCATGTATGACGGATTTGACATACATTCACATCTGACATGAGAGCATGTGGAGAGCTGTTCTTCCACCCAACATAAAGGGCATAATTACACCTACAAACACTGATTTCTCAGCATGTTTCCTACAGTCAGTTTCGAAAAAAGGCAGTTTATGTTGGAAAACCATGTTGGAGCCAGTGCTTTCCCATAGACATGTAAGTTACATACTAACCCTCACCTTGAAATTCTGTGTTCCCAACATGCTACATGCATGTCGGATTTGACACACATTCAGATCTGAGGAGTGAGAATGCGGAGAGCCATTCTTTCATCCAGCCTAAAGGGCATAGTTACACCTAGGAACACTTACTCTGTTTTCTTAGCATGATTCCAAAGCCAGTTTCAAATAAAGGCAGGTTTCACTGGAAAAACCTGTTTGAGAGAATGCTTCCCCATAGACATGTAAGTTACATAGTTCCCCTCACCATGAAATTCCGTGTTCCCAACACACTATATGCATGATGGATTCTACACACATTCAGATCTGAAGTGTGACCATATGGAGAGCCATAATTTCATCCAGCATAAAAGGCATATTTACACCAAGGAACACTTACTCTGGTTTCTCAGCATGGTTAAAAGAGCTAGTTTTGAAAGTAAGGCAGTTTGCCCAGGAAAGCCTGTTGGAGTGAGTGCATACCCATAGACATGTAAGTTAAATACTTCCTATCACCATGAAATTCTGTGCTCCCAAAACGCTACATGCATGATGGATTAGACACACATTCAGATCTGAGGTGTGAGCATGAGGAGAGCTGTTCTTTCATCCAGCCTAAAGGGCATATTTACACCTAGGAACACTTACTTGGATTTCTCAGCATGGTTCCTAGAGCCAGTTTCAAATAAAGGCAGTTTGCACAGTAAAAGCCTCTTATAGTGAGTGCTTCTGCATAGACATGTTAGTTACATAGTTCCTCTCACCGTGAAATTATGTGTTCCCACACACTACATGCATGACGGATTCGACACACATTCAGGTCGGAGATGTGAGCATATGGAGAGCCATTCTTTCATCCTGCATAAAGGGCATACTTAAACCTAGGAACATTTACTCTCATTTCTCAGCATTTTTCCTTGACCCAGTTTCATAATCAAGGCAGTTTGCACAGAAAAACCCGTTGGAGAGAGTGCTTCCCTGTAGACATGTAAGTTACATAGTTTCCCTCACCATGACATTCTGTGTTCCCAACACGCTACATGGATGACAGATTCGACACACATTCAAGTCTGAGATGTCAGCATGTGGAGAGCCGTTCTTTCATATACCAGATAGGGCATATTTACACCTAGGAAAACTTACTCTGATTTTTCAGCATGGTTCCTAGAGCCAGTTTGGGAATAAGGGCAGTTTGCACAGCAAAAGCCTGTTGCAGCGAGTCCTTCCCCAGAAACTTGTAAGTTAAATAGTTCCTATCACCATAAAATTCTGTGTTCCCAACATGCTATGTGCATGACGGATTTGACACTCAATCAATTCTGAAATGGGAGCATGTGGAGAACCATTCTTTCATCTACCCTAGAAGGCATATTTACTCCTAGGAACACATGTTCAGATTTCTCAGCAAGGTTCCTATAGCCAGTTACAAAATAAGGGCCAATTGCAAAGGAAAAGCCAGTTGGAACGAGTGCTTCCCCATAGACATGTAAGTTACATAGTTCCCCGCACCATGACATTCTGTGTCTCCAAAACGCTACATGCATGACTGTTTTGACACACATTCAGGTATGAGATGTGAGCACTTGGAGAACCGTTCTTTCATCTACCCGAAAGGGCACAGTGATACCTAGGAACACATACTTGTGATTTCTAAGCATGGTTCCTAGAGCCAGTTACGAAATAAAGGCAGTTTGCGCAGGAAAAGCCTGTTGGAGTGAATGCTTCCCCATAGACATTTAAGTTACATACTTCCCCTCAGAATGGCATTCTGTGTTCCCAACATGCTACATGCATGTCAGATTGGACAATCATTAATTCCTGAGATAAGCATGTTGAGCACCATTGTTTCATCTGCCCGAAAGGGTATATTGAAACCTAGGAACACTTATTCTGATTTATCAGCATGGTTCCTAGAGCAAGTTTCAAAATAAAGGCAGTTTGCACAGGAAAAGCCTGGTGGAGTGAGTCCTTCCCAATAGACATGTAAGTTACATAGTTCCCATCACCATGACATTCTATGTTCCCAACACGCTACATGCATGACGGATTCAACACAGTTTCTGTTCTGAGATGTAAGCATCTGGAGAGCCGTACTTTCATCTACCCGAAAGGGCATATTTACATCTAGCAACACTTTGATTTCTCAGCATGGTTCCTAGAGCCAGTTTTGAAATAAAGGCAGATTGCACAGGAAAAGCCTCTTATAGTGAGTGCTTCCGCATAGACATGTTAATTACATAGTTCCTCTCACCGTGAAATTATTTGTTCCCACAGACTACATGCATGACGGATTCGACACACATTCAGTTCTGAGATGTGAGCATGTGGAGAGCCATTCTTTCATCCTGCATAAAGGGCATACTTAAACCTAGGACCATTTAGTCTCATTTCTCAGCATTGTTTTTTGACACAGTCTCGTAACAAGGCAGTATACGCAGAAAAACCTGTTAGAGAGAGTGCTTCCAAATAGAAATGTAAGTTACATAGTTCCCCTCACCATGACATTCTGTGTTCCCAAAAAGCTACATGCAAGACCGATTTGAAACACATTTAGGTCTGAGATATGAGCATGTGGAGAGGGTTAGACTCAGGGTTAGGGTTAGACTCAGGGTTAGGGTTAGACTCAGGGTTAGGGTTAGACTCAGGGTTAGACCAGGGTTAGGGTTAGACTCAGGGTTAGACTCAGGGTTAGGGTTAGTGTTAGACACAGGGTTAGTGTTAGACTCAGGGTTAGGTTTAGGATTACGGTTAGACACTAGACACTACCCTAACCCTAAACCTAAACCTAACCCTAACCCTAAGCCTAAACCTGAGTCTAAATCTAACCCTAACCCTAATTCTAACCCTAAAGCTAAACTTAACCCCTAACACTAACCCTAACCCTAAACCTAAAAATATGTAATAAATTATCGTAATTTACATAATGATATAATGTATATATACATTGCGTCTTTCTGTCATGTATCAATCCACTATTTTATGCTCAATCCTCACATTCAATGTTTTAACAATCCGCATACCTAGTCTCTTCCAGTCAACAATTAAAAACTTTTAACCTATCACTTGCTTTTCCATTGGATTCCCCAAGGGGGAATATATATGACCTTATCATCACCTTGATATTGTGATAAATGTAGTATATATTTTTACTTGGTTAATTAGGTTAAATAAATTTCTACTAACAAAATGAAGGTTTCATAACAATACTCTTTCAAAAGTTATCAACTAGGAATGTTCCAGTGTGAAAAGCCCTTTAGTTATCCACGGGGTAAGTCAGAAATTGTTTCCTTTGAATGGTGCCTGAAGCATTGGATAACAAATAAACTCTTAAGCAAAGCAACAAACTTCAAAGAAAAGCAGGGTAATGAGATTTCCACAGACAGTGTGAAAAGCTCCAGCAGATTCCTGGGGAGCTAGTGGGATATGCAAATGCATAGGTCTGTGCATTCAACCCTGGTTCTGCGTATGCTAAGAATGACGTAAGAAGGGCTTATGCTCTCACCACTGGCTGACCGTAAGACTCTGCACAGGTAGGAGAGGAAGGCTAAGGCCGCAATGAGGGTAGGCCTCAATGGGCACATAGAGCACCTCAGCAATGTTTGTGGGGGCTTACTGATTCCATGCCTTAAAGGAAAGAAGAATTATTTGAAAAACTAACAGCTGAACAATTCTCAAAATTAGTGAAAATTATTAGTCTACACATCCAAGAAGTTCAGAGAACTCCACACAGGCAAAACTCAGATTTCTGCATGAAATAGTCAAAAAACAGTCTTGATAGAAACTAGAGAGAAGTGACTCGTCATATATAAGGGATGCTCCATAAGATGAACAGATGGTTTCTCATCAGCCGTGGTGGAGACCAAAGGCAGAGAGATAACATATTCAAAGTGCTGAAAGGAATGGGCTGCCAACGAGAAATAATTTGCCAAATAATGTAACTTGGTAAATGTTAAGGATCAAAATACTGTCTGCATTCAGAATTCTTTCTAAAAATCCACTTTAAGGAAACGAACTGGAAATTGTGGCTGATCATTTCCTTTGCAGTGCAGAAACATTGATGCTGTCCCATTTTTAATTTTTAGTTTTGTTTCCCATGCCTAAGTAAACATATATCAAAAATATTACTAAGATCAATGTAAAAGAGCACACTGCCTATGTTTACTTCTAAAAGATTTATGGTTACAGGTCATATATTTAATTTTTTGATCCATTTTTTTAAAATCCTGCCTACTGCATTTACATTATTTTTTAAACATATTTTATTGATTTATAATCATTTTACAATGTGTCAAATTCCAGTGTTCAGCAAAATTTTTCAGTCATTCATGGACATATACACACTCATTGTCACATTATATTCTCTGTGAGATATCATAACATATTGTGTATATTTCACTGTGCTATACAGTGTAATCTTGTTTATCTATTTTCAATTTTGAAATCCCAGGTTATCCCTTCCCACCCTCCAGCCCCCGGTAATCACAAGTCTGTATTCTCTGTCTGTGAGTCTATTTCTGTCCTGTATTTACGCTTTGTTATTGTTTGTTTCTTTTTGTTTCTGTTTTTTAATTTATCTTTCTTAACGCAGTGAGAAAATCCAATTTGGTTCTTTTGCATGTAGCTGTCCAGTTTTCTCAAAGTTCCCAGCACCATTGATTGAAGAGGCTATTCTTTCCTCATTGTATATTCTTGCCTACTTTGTTGTAGATTTATTGCCCACGAAAGTCTGTACCTATTTCTGGGCTTTGGGTACTGTTCTATTGATCTCTGCATTGGTGTTTGTGCCAGTGCCATACTGTTTTGTTAACTATAGCTTTGTGATTTAGTTTGAAATCAGAGTGCATGATACCGTCATATTTTTTCTTCTTTCTCAAGACTGTTTTGGCTATTGAGGGTCTTTTGTTTCCATATAAATTTTAGAATTATTTGTTCTGAATATTGCTCTTGGTAATTTGATAGATATTACACTAAATCTGTAGGTATTCTTGCATATGATGGTCATTTAAAAATATTAATTCTTACAGTCCATGAATATGGTATATCTCTTCATCTGTTTCCATCATCTTCAGTTTCTTTAATCAGTTACTTACCGTTTTCCAAGGAGAGATTTTTCACCTCTTATTTATATTTACTAGACATTGAGAAAATAAATCCTCCCACTTGTAAGTAGTTAAACCACATTAATTTGGACTCTAAAGATGGATTCAAATTTACTAGAAATATGCGGAATAGTTGTGTTAAACAATTGTTTTAACACAATTTAAGTCGTGTCTGGCAACGTCAGGTACTTAACTCTGTGTTCGTTATTTGTCAGTTCCATTAAGTCACGAACCACGTGTTTCTCCCTTGTTGACTGCTGTATCCTGACCTTGCCCTTACCCTAGAAACAATAAATATTTGGTGAACAAATAAAGTATAGTTGCTGGGCTAATTAATCTCACTTTTACATATACACTGATGTATGTGTTGTATATATGTGATACATAGTAAAATATATGCTAAATAAAGTGTAGGTGTCAAAAATTGTGAAGTGTTTACCCAATTTGCAAGTGAACAGCTTAGCCTGCTACAGTGTCATGGACACTGGTAGAAAATAGGGGAATGCTGGATCAGAGAAGAAAGACAGAGTATTACCGACAACAGAGTGTCTGCACATGTGCCATTTCCCCAAGCCTCGGTTCCCTTCGAGTAACAGGAACAGAGCCAGGTGACACTTAAACACACAGTGAGATACACTCTAAGAAAAGAACCCCAAATTTGGGGAACCTGAATCTTTTGAAAAGGAGGTAAACATGCCTGCCACTTTGTTTGTAGAGAGAGTCGATCTGTGTTTTCCATAGCTAATATATCTGTGTGTGTGTGTGTGTGTGTGTGTGTGTGTATAATATATATATATGTGTTTGTGAGTGTGTATGTATTATATGTATAATATATATATATATATATCTATCTTTATCACTTTAAAGTTTTAAAGAGCTTGAGTTTTCTTATTCCATCATCTGATTTGTTTTTTTGGTAAGAAGAGTGAGGCACACATTGAGTCTTTGAATCCACTCAAGTTAAAAATTAGTGTGCAACTAATTTGACATTAGATTTAAGCTTCCCTGATTCCTAGTTAGCGTTCTTTACAGTGTACAGTCTACATCTGACTATTCCATACAGATGAGTAAAATACTGACTAGGAAGGGCTGAGACTAGAGCACACTTTTGAATTCGAGTTTGTATTCTCTTTAAAAGAAACCATAAATTAGACCATTTGCCCCTGCTGTAAGTGTTTTTTGACTAAGAAGTTCTTAATATTGATATATTATTTGTCTTTTTGTGAAATAGTATCTTGAAAGACATCATATTACACACCTGGATTTTCCTGAAAATTTGTAGCTCGAGAAATTTGTAAGATAACTGGGTCATATGTTAAGATTTTGAAAAACATACTCAAACATAGATCCTAATTAAAGAATGTGATACATTTACTTTTAAAGGCTAAAACAGTATTTCCCAGGACTCTTAAATTCCCATATTCTAATACCAAGGGAAAATAAAATCTGAACTTAGAGTCTTGTTTGTACTGAGAGGGTCTTCCAAACAGAAAGGCAGTCTTGATGCAATGCAGTAAGCCACAGTAACAGTGGGGCATTGCAGGAGAAAAATCTGCAGATGTAAGCCTTCACCACAATGTATTACAACTTTATGCTGGAGTATTTCCTGTACAGATATACGGTTTGTTTAACTATGTTTTCCAAGAGTAGATCACATTAAAATGTTATATAATCCTGATTTCCTGTTTTTGAAAACTTGTAGTTTCTCAACTGGTTCCAAAATTTTAAGTATTTTTTGTTTTGGTATGATTTCTATTAGTTGAATATGTATAGAAGCTATTCTTTTCCTTCTTCAAAAACAACTAAAAAGCAAATACCTGTAAAAATAGTATTATTAGCTAAAATATTTGAAATTACATACATATCTCTATTTCATGTTATTACTTAATGTTCGATTTTTTCTTTGAATTAGACACAAAATACTGATAAATGCCATTATTAGAAGATATTTTACTTTTAATTGACTATTGAAAATCAGTTGTTCTGTATGTTCTGTATAAAGAATTTGTTTTTTCCTGTTATAATGATAAATAACTGATTGTAATAAATTTTCTTCATGCTTAAAAGGACAGTTAAGTGCAGTCACAATCATAAGTGGAATACAGCATTCTTTATTTCTTAAGGCAAAGCTGGTGTTTTTGAATGTACATTTTTAATGTTTACATTGCTGTAATTTTATCTTAATTTGTATATTAATATACAGATACACATTTATCCAAATTTCAATAATAATATGTAATAAATTATCCTAACTATATAATGATATATTGTATACATACACTGCACATTTTTGTCATGTATCAATCCACTATTTTATGCTCAATCCTCACATTCTATGTTCTAAGTATCCGCATACCTACTCTCTTCCAGTCATCAATTAAAAACTTTTTACCTATATCTTGCTTTTCCATTGGATTCCCCAAGGTGGAATATATTTGATCTTATCATCACCTTGACATTGTGATAAATGTTGTACACATTTTACTTGGTTAAACGAGGTAAAATAAATTCTTTTAACAAAATGAAGTTTCATAACAGTTACTCTTTCAGAAGTTATCAATAGGGAATATTCACGTGTAAAAATCCCTTTACCTATCCACTGGTGTATTCAGAAATTGTTTTCTTTAAATGGTGCCTGAAGCATTGGATAAACAAATAAACTTTTAAGCAAACAAGAAGCTTCGAAGGAAAGCAGGGTAAATGAGATGTCCACAGACAGTGTGAAAATCTCCAGCAGGTTTCTGGGGAGCTAGTGGGATATGCAAATGCAATAGGTCTTTGCATTCACCCCTGGCTCTGCGTGTGCTAAGAGTGATGTTAGAAAGGCTTATGCTCTCACCACTGTCTGACCTTAACACTCTGCACAGGTAGTAGATGAAGGCTAAGGCAGAGATGAGTGCATGCCTCAACGGCCACATAGGGCCCCTCAGCAAAGAATGTGGGTGCTTACTTATTCCAGGCCTTTATGGAAAGAAGAATTAGTTGAATAACTAATGGCTGAACACTTCTCAAATTTGCTGAAAATATTAGTCTACACCCAAGAAGTTCAGTGAACTCCACATAGACAAAACTCAGATTTCTGCATGAAAGAGTCAAGAAAAAGTCTTGACTGAAACTAGAGTGAAGCGACTCATCATATATAGGGATGCTCAAAACCATTAACAGGTGGTTTCTTTCAGCAGTTGTTGGAGACCAAGCAGAGATAACATACTCAAGTGCTGAAAGTAATGGGCTGCCACTGAAAAATATTTCCCAAATTAAGTAACTTGTTTAATGGTAAGAATCAACATTTTTGTCTAGATTGAGAGTTGTTTCTAAGAATCCACTTTAAAGAAAACTGGAACTGGAAATTGTGGCTGATCATTTCTTGCAATGCAGAAACATGATTGCAGTCC
>NC_045728.1:21407521-21415058 GCF_009834535.1 Camelus ferus
GGAAGTCCGCTAATTACCTCCCCTGTCCATGGGGAGGCACTAGATGCTACCTGCGTTTCCAGCCCAACCCCCGCATTTCCCCGGCAGCCCGTACTGGGAGGGACTCGGGGAAGACTCTCGAAGGGCTCCTAGGAGATCTCGGGTGCTGCAGACAGAAGACGGAACCTCCCCACACTCAGAATTCCGGAACACGGCTGACTGTGTGGGGGAGGTTCGGGGCCGCCCTCCACGCAGCTTCCTGGTGTCACAGGTGTTCCCTCGCAAGGGGAAGTCCGCTAATTACCTCCCCTGTCCATGGGGAGGCACTAGATGCTACCTGCGTTTCCAGCCCAACCCCCGCATTTCCCCGGCAGCCCGTACTGGGAGGGACTCGGGGAAGACTCTCGAAGGGCTCCTAGGAGATCTCGGGTGCTGCAGACAGAAGACGGAACCTCCCCACACTCAGAATTCCGGAACACGGCTGACTGTGTGGGGGAGGTTCGGGGCCGCCCTCCACGCAGCTTCCTGGTGTCACAGGTGTTCCCTCGCAAGGGGAAGTCCGCTAATTACCTCCCCTGTCCATGGGGAGGCACTAGATGCTACCTGCGTTTCCAGCCCAACCCCCGCATTTCCCCGGCAGCCCGTACTGGGAGGGACTCGGGGAAGACTCTCGAAGGGCTCCTAGGAGATCTCGGGTGCTGCAGACAGAAGACGGAACCTCCCCACACTCAGAATTCCGGAACACGGCTGACTGTGTGGGGGAGGTTCGGGGCCGCCCTCCACGCAGCTTCCTGGTGTCACAGGTGTTCCCTCGCAAGGGGAAGTCCGCTAATTACCTCCCCTGTCCATGGGGAGGCACTAGATGCTACCTGCGTTTCCAGCCCAACCCCCGCATTTCCCCGGCAGCCCGTACTGGGAGGGACTCGGGGAAGACTCTCGAAGGGCTCCTAGGAGATCTCGGGTGCTGCAGACAGAAGACGGAACCTCCCCACACTCAGAATTCCGGAACACGGCTGACTGTGTGGGGGAGGTTCGGGGCCGCCCTCCACGCAGCTTCCTGGTGTCACAGGTGTTCCCTCGCAAGGGGAAGTCCGCTAATTACCTCCCCTGTCCATGGGGAGGCACTAGATGCTACCTGCGTTTCCAGCCCAACCCCCGCATTTCCCCGGCAGCCCGTACTGGGAGGGACTCGGGGAAGACTCTCGAAGGGCTCCTAGGAGATCTCGGGTGCTGCAGACAGAAGACGGAACCTCCCCACACTCAGAATTCCGGAACACGGCTGACTGTGTGGGGGAGGTTCGGGGCCGCCCTCCACGCAGCTTCCTGGTGTCACAGGTGTTCCCTCGCAAGGGGAAGTCCGCTAATTACCTCCCCTGTCCATGGGGAGGCACTAGATGCTACCTGCGTTTCCAGCCCAACCCCCGCATTTCCCCGGCAGCCCGTACTGGGAGGGACTCGGGGAAGACTCTCGAAGGGCTCCTAGGAGATCTCGGGTGCTGCAGACAGAAGACGGAACCTCCCCACACTCAGAATTCCGGAACACGGCTGACTGTGTGGGGGAGGTTCGGGGCCGCCCTCCACGCAGCTTCCTGGTGTCACAGGTGTTCCCTCGCAAGGGGAAGTCCGCTAATTACCTCCCCTGTCCATGGGGAGGCACTAGATGCTACCTGCGTTTCCAGCCCAACCCCCGCATTTCCCCGGCAGCCCGTACTGGGAGGGACTCGGGGAAGACTCTCGAAGGGCTCCTAGGAGATCTCGGGTGCTGCAGACAGAAGACGGAACCTCCCCACACTCAGAATTCCGGAACACGGCTGACTGTGTGGGGGAGGTTCGGGGCCGCCCTCCACGCAGCTTCCTGGTGTCACAGGTGTTCCCTCGCAAGGGGAAGTCCGCTAATTACCTCCCCTGTCCATGGGGAGGCACTAGATGCTACCTGCGTTTCCAGCCCAACCCCCGCATTTCCCCGGCAGCCCGTACTGGGAGGGACTCGGGGAAGACTCTCGAAGGGCTCCTAGGAGATCTCGGGTGCTGCAGACAGAAGACGGAACCTCCCCACACTCAGAATTCCGGAACACGGCTGACTGTGTGGGGGAGGTTCGGGGCCGCCCTCCACGCAGCTTCCTGGTGTCACAGGTGTTCCCTCGCAAGGGGAAGTCCGCTAATTACCTCCCCTGTCCATGGGGAGGCACTAGATGCTACCTGCGTTTCCAGCCCAACCCCCGCATTTCCCCGGCAGCCCGTACTGGGAGGGACTCGGGGAAGACTCTCGAAGGGCTCCTAGGAGATCTCGGGTGCTGCAGACAGAAGACGGAACCTCCCCACACTCAGAATTCCGGAACACGGCTGACTGTGTGGGGGAGGTTCGGGGCCGCCCTCCACGCAGCTTCCTGGTGTCACAGGTGTTCCCTCGCAAGGGGAAGTCCGCTAATTACCTCCCCTGTCCATGGGGAGGCACTAGATGCTACCTGCGTTTCCAGCCCAACCCCCGCATTTCCCCGGCAGCCCGTACTGGGAGGGACTCGGGGAAGACTCTCGAAGGGCTCCTAGGAGATCTCGGGTGCTGCAGACAGAAGACGGAACCTCCCCACACTCAGAATTCCGGAACACGGCTGACTGTGTGGGGGAGGTTCGGGGCCGCCCTCCACGCAGCTTCCTGGTGTCACAGGTGTTCCCTCGCAAGGGGAAGTCCGCTAATTACCTCCCCTGTCCATGGGGAGGCACTAGATGCTACCTGCGTTTCCAGCCCAACCCCCGCATTTCCCCGGCAGCCCGTACTGGGAGGGACTCGGGGAAGACTCTCGAAGGGCTCCTAGGAGATCTCGGGTGCTGCAGACAGAAGACGGAACCTCCCCACACTCAGAATTCCGGAACACGGCTGACTGTGTGGGGGAGGTTCGGGGCCGCCCTCCACGCAGCTTCCTGGTGTCACAGGTGTTCCCTCGCAAGGGGAAGTCCGCTAATTACCTCCCCTGTCCATGGGGAGGCACTAGATGCTACCTGCGTTTCCAGCCCAACCCCCGCATTTCCCCGGCAGCCCGTACTGGGAGGGACTCGGGGAAGACTCTCGAAGGGCTCCTAGGAGATCTCGGGTGCTGCAGACAGAAGACGGAACCTCCCCACACTCAGAATTCCGGAACACGGCTGACTGTGTGGGGGAGGTTCGGGGCCGCCCTCCACGCAGCTTCCTGGTGTCACAGGTGTTCCCTCGCAAGGGGAAGTCCGCTAATTACCTCCCCTGTCCATGGGGAGGCACTAGATGCTACCTGCGTTTCCAGCCCAACCCCCGCATTTCCCCGGCAGCCCGTACTGGGAGGGACTCGGGGAAGACTCTCGAAGGGCTCCTAGGAGATCTCGGGTGCTGCAGACAGAAGACGGAACCTCCCCACACTCAGAATTCCGGAACACGGCTGACTGTGTGGGGGAGGTTCGGGGCCGCCCTCCACGCAGCTTCCTGGTGTCACAGGTGTTCCCTCGCAAGGGGAAGTCCGCTAATTACCTCCCCTGTCCATGGGGAGGCACTAGATGCTACCTGCGTTTCCAGCCCAACCCCCGCATTTCCCCGGCAGCCCGTACTGGGAGGGACTCGGGGAAGACTCTCGAAGGGCTCCTAGGAGATCTCGGGTGCTGCAGACAGAAGACGGAACCTCCCCACACTCAGAATTCCGGAACACGGCTGACTGTGTGGGGGAGGTTCGGGGCCGCCCTCCACGCAGCTTCCTGGTGTCACAGGTGTTCCCTCGCAAGGGGAAGTCCGCTAATTACCTCCCCTGTCCATGGGGAGGCACTAGATGCTACCTGCGTTTCCAGCCCAACCCCCGCATTTCCCCGGCAGCCCGCACTGGGAGGGACTCGGGGAAGACTCTCGAAGGGCTCCTAGGAGATCTCGGGTGCTGCAGACAGAAGACGGAACCTCCCCACACTCAGAATTCCGGAACACGGCTGACTGTGTGGGGGAGGTTCGGGGCCGCCCTCCACGCAGCTTCCTGGTGTCACAGGTGTTCCCTCGCAAGGGGAAGTCCGCTAATTACCTCCCCTGTCCATGGGGAGGCACTAGATGCTACCTGCGTTTCCAGCCCAACCCCCGCATTTCCCCGGCAGCCCGTACTGGGAGGGACTCGGGGAAGACTCTCGAAGGGCTCCTAGGAGATCTCGGGTGCTGCAGACAGAAGACGGAACCTCCCCACACTCAGAATTCCGGAACACGGCTGACTGTGTGGGGGAGGTTCGGGGCCGCCCTCCACGCAGCTTCCTGGTGTCACAGGTGTTCCCTCGCAAGGGGAAGTCCGCTAATTACCTCCCCTGTCCATGGGGAGGCACTAGATGCTACCTGCGTTTCCAGCCCAACCCCCGCATTTCCCCGGCAGCCCGTACTGGGAGGGACTCGGGGAAGACTCTCGAAGGGCTCCTAGGAGATCTCGGGTGCTGCAGACAGAAGACGGAACCTCCCCACACTCAGAATTCCGGAACACGGCTGACTGTGTGGGGGAGGTTCGGGGCCGCCCTCCACGCAGCTTCCTGGTGTCACAGGTGTTCCCTCGCAAGGGGAAGTCCGCTAATTACCTCCCCTGTCCATGGGGAGGCACTAGATGCTACCTGCGTTTCCAGCCCAACCCCCGCATTTCCCCGGCAGCCCGTACTGGGAGGGACTCGGGGAAGACTCTCGAAGGGCTCCTAGGAGATCTCGGGTGCTGCAGACAGAAGACGGAACCTCCCCACACTCAGAATTCCGGAACACGGCTGACTGTGTGGGGGAGGTTCGGGGCCGCCCTCCACGCAGCTTCCTGGTGTCACAGGTGTTCCCTCGCAAGGGGAAGTCCGCTAATTACCTCCCCTGTCCATGGGGAGGCACTAGATGCTACCTGCGTTTCCAGCCCAACCCCCGCATTTCCCCGGCAGCCCGTACTGGGAGGGACTCGGGGAAGACTCTCGAAGGGCTCCTAGGAGATCTCGGGTGCTGCAGACAGAAGACGGAACCTCCCCACACTCAGAATTCCGGAACACGGCTGACTGTGTGGGGGAGGTTCGGGGCCGCCCTCCACGCAGCTTCCTGGTGTCACAGGTGTTCCCTCGCAAGGGGAAGTCCGCTAATTACCTCCCCTGTCCATGGGGAGGCACTAGATGCTACCTGCGTTTCCAGCCCAACCCCCGCATTTCCCCGGCAGCCCGTACTGGGAGGGACTCGGGGAAGACTCTCGAAGGGCTCCTAGGAGATCTCGGGTGCTGCAGACAGAAGACGGAACCTCCCCACACTCAGAATTCCGGAACACGGCTGACTGTGTGGGGGAGGTTCGGGGCCGCCCTCCACGCAGCTTCCTGGTGTCACAGGTGTTCCCTCGCAAGGGGAAGTCCGCTAATTACCTCCCCTGTCCATGGGGAGGCACTAGATGCTACCTGCGTTTCCAGCCCAACCCCCGCATTTCCCCGGCAGCCCGCACTGGGAGGGACTCGGGGAAGACTCTCGAAGGGCTCCTAGGAGATCTCGGGTGCTGCAGACAGAAGACGGAACCTCCCCACACTCAGAATTCCGGAACACGGCTGACTGTGTGGGGGAGGTTCGGGGCCGCCCTCCACGCAGCTTCCTGGTGTCACAGGTGTTCCCTCGCAAGGGGAAGTCCGCTAATTACCTCCCCTGTCCATGGGGAGGCACTAGATGCTACCTGCGTTTCCAGCCCAACCCCCGCATTTCCCCGGCAGCCCGTACTGGGAGGGACTCGGGGAAGACTCTCGAAGGGCTCCTAGGAGATCTCGGGTGCTGCAGACAGAAGACGGAACCTCCCCACACTCAGAATTCCGGAACACGGCTGACTGTGTGGGGGAGGTTCGGGGCCGCCCTCCACGCAGCTTCCTGGTGTCACAGGTGTTCCCTCGCAAGGGGAAGTCCGCTAATTACCTCCCCTGTCCATGGGGAGGCACTAGATGCTACCTGCGTTTCCAGCCCAACCCCCGCATTTCCCCGGCAGCCCGTACTGGGAGGGACTCGGGGAAGACTCTCGAAGGGCTCCTAGGAGATCTCGGGTGCTGCAGACAGAAGACGGAACCTCCCCACACTCAGAATTCCGGAACACGGCTGACTGTGTGGGTGAGGTTCGGGCCGCCCTCCACGAAGCTTCCTGGTGTCACAGGTGTTCCCTCGCAAGGGGAAGTCCGCTAATTACCTCCCCTGTCCATGGGGAGGCACTAGATGCTACCTGCGTTTCCAGCCCAACCCCCGCATTTCCCCGGCAGCCCGTACTGGGAGGGACTCGGGGAAGACTCTCGAAGGGCTCCTAGGAGATCTCGGGTGCTGCAGACAGAAGACGGAACCTCCCCACACTCAGAATTCCGGAACACGGCTGACTGTGTGGGGGAGGTTCGGGGCCGCCCTCCACGCAGCTTCCTGGTGTCACAGGTGTTCCCTCGCAAGGGGAAGTCCGCTAATTACCTCCCCTGTCCATGGGGAGGCACTAGATGCTACCTGCGTTTCCAGCCCAACCCCCGCATTTCCCCGGCAGCCCGTACTGGGAGGGACTCGGGGAAGACTCTCGAAGGGCTCCTAGGAGATCTCGGGTGCTGCAGACAGAAGACGGAACCTCCCCACACTCAGAATTCCGGAACACGGCTGACTGTGTGGGGGAGGTTCGGGGCCGCCCTCCACGCAGCTTCCTGGTGTCACAGGTGTTCCCTCGCAAGGGGAAGTCCGCTAATTACCTCCCCTGTCCATGGGGAGGCACTAGATGCTACCTGCGTTTCCAGCCCAACCCCCGCATTTCCCCGGCAGCCCGCACTGGGAGGGACTCGGGGAAGACTCTCGAAGGGCTCCTAGGAGATCTCGGGTGCTGCAGACAGAAGACGGAACCTCCCCACACTCAGAATTCCGGAACACGGCTGACTGTGTGGGGGAGGTTCGGGGCCGCCCTCCACGCAGCTTCCTGGTGTCACAGGTGTTCCCTCGCAAGGGGAAGTCCGCTAATTACCTCCCCTGTCCATGGGGAGGCACTAGATGCTACCTGCGTTTCCAGCCCAACCCCCGCATTTCCCCGGCAGCCCGCACTGGGAGGGACTCGGGGAAGACTCTCGAAGGGCTCCTAGGAGATCTCGGGTGCTGCAGACAGAAGACGGAACCTCCCCACACTCAGAATTCCGGAACACGGCTGACTGTGTGGGGGAGGTTCGGGGCCGCCCTCCACGCAGCTTCCTGGTGTCACAGGTGTTCCCTCGCAAGGGGAAGTCCGCTAATTACCTCCCCTGTCCATGGGGAGGCACTAGATGCTACCTGCGTTTCCAGCCCAACCCCCGCATTTCCCCGGCAGCCCGTACTGGGAGGGACTCGGGGAAGACTCTCGAAGGGCTCCTAGGAGATCTCGGGTGCTGCAGACAGAAGACGGAACCTCCCCACACTCAGAATTCCGGAACACGGCTGACTGTGTGGGGGAGGTTCGGGCCGCCCTCCACGCAGCTTCCTGGGTGCACAGGTGTTCCCTCGCAAGGGGAAGTCCGCTAATTACCTCCCCTGTCCATGGGGAAGGCACTAGATGCTACCTGCGTTTCCAGCCCCAACCCCGCTTTTCCCCGGCGCCGC
>NC_045729.1:0-55106 GCF_009834535.1 Camelus ferus
GTGCCGGTTTGACGTTCCTGCAGTTTTCAGTATAAAAGCGAGTTTGAGATAGTACCTCCCCAGATATATGTATGGATTGGAGTTTGTGACTGAAAAGAAACTTTGTGTTCCCAACAAGCTAGGTGAAGCACGGCATTCACACACAATTATCTCTCAGAACTGAGCATGTTGGGAGTCGTTCGTTCATCTAGCACAAAAGGAAAGATTTGCAGGAGAAAGTTTTAATCTGGTCTCTCAGGCTGTTTCCTAGTGCCGAGTTGAAGTTCCTGCAGTTTTCACTGTAAAACAGAATTGGAACTAGCAAATCCCCATATATATTTATGGAGTGTAGTTTGCAAGTGAAAAGTATCTTTGTGTTTCCAACAAGCTAGGTGAAGTTCGGCTTTCACACACTCATATCTCTCAGATTTGAGCATGTGGAGAGACGTTCGTTCATCTAGCACAAAGGGAATGGGTTGCAGGAGAAACATTTACTCTGTTTTCTCAGTCTGTTTCCTAGTGCCGGTTTGAAGTTCCTGTAGTATTCACTGTACAACCGAGTTGGAGCTAGTTTCTCCCCATATATATGTATCGAGTGGAGGTTTCGACTGAAAATAAACTTTGTGTTTCCAACAAGCAGGTTGAAGTTCGACTTTCACACACTCTTTTCTCTCAGAACTGCATGTGGAGAGACGTTGGTTCATCTAGCATAAAGGGAACTTGTTGCAGGAGAAACTTTTACTCTGGTTTCTCAGGCTGTTTCCTAGTTCCGGTTTGACGTTCCTGCAGTTTTAACTGTAAAACCGAGATTGAGATAGTACCTCTCCATATATATATATGCTGTTGAATTCACGACTGAAAAGAATCTTTGTGTTCCCAACAAGCTAGGTGAAGGACGACTTTCACACAAATATATCTCTCAGAACTGAGCATGTGGAGAGACGACCGTTAGTCTAGCAAAAACTCAATGGGTGCTGGAGAAAGATTTACTCTGGATTCTCAGGCTGTTTCCTAGTGCCGGTTTGAAGTTCTGCAGTTTTCACTGAAAAACCTAGTTGGATCTAGGACCTCCCTATATATATGTACGGAGTTCTGTTTGCAAATGAAAACAAACTTTGTGTTCCCAACAAGCTAGGTGAAGGACGGCTTTCACACACAATTATGTCTCAGAACTGAGCATGTGGAGAGACTTTCGTTCATCTAGCACAAAGGGAACGGGTTGCAGGAGAAAGTTTTATTCTGGTTTCTCAGGCTATTTCCTAGTGCTGTTTTGAAGTTAATGCATTTTTCACTGTAAAACCGATTTGGAAATAGTAAATACCCATATATATGTACGAAGTGGATTTTGCAACTGAAAAGAATCTTTGTGTTCCCAACTAGCTAGGTGAAGAACGGCTTTCACACCACTTATCTCTCAGAACTGAGCATGAGGAGAGACGTTCGTTCATCTAGCAGAAAGGGAACGGTTTGTAGGGAAAACGTTTATTCTGGTTTCTTTGGCTGTTTCCTAGTGCCAGTTTGAAGTTCCTGCAATTTTAACTGTAAAACCGAGTTGGAGATAGTACCCCCCATATATGTGTATGGAGTGGAGTTTGCAACTAAAAAGAAACTGTGTTTATCCCATAAGCTAGATGAAGGACGGCATTCACACACACTTATCTCTCAGAACTGAGCATGAGGAGAGACGTCGTTCATGTAGCCCAAAGTTAACGGGTTGCCGGAGAAACTTTTTATCAGTTTTCTCAGGCTGTTTCCTAGTGCCAGTTTGAAGTTCATGCAGTTTTCACTGTAAAACCGAGTTGGAGCTAGGACCACCCCATATGTATGTATTGAGTGGAGTTTGCGACTAAAAGAAACTTTGTGTTCCCAACAAGCTAGGTGAAGGACGAATTCACACACACTTATCTCTCAGAACTGAGCATGTGGAGAGACGTTCGTTCATCTAGCACAAATGGAACCGGTTGCAGGTGAAATATTTACTTTGGTTTCTCAGGGTATTTCCTAGTGCCGGTTTGAAGTTCCTCAATTTTTCACTGTAAAACCGATTTGGAACTTGTAAATCCCCATATATGTGTATGGAGTAGAGTTTGCAACTGAAAAGCAACTTTGTGTTCCCAACAACCTAGGTGAAGTACGGCTTTCAAACACACTTATATCTCAGAACTTAGCATGCGGAGAGACTTTCGTTCATCTATCAAAAAGGGAACGGGTGGCAGGAAAACTTTTACTCTGGTTTATCAGTGTGTTTCCTAGTGCCGGTTTGAAGATCCTGCAGTTATCAATGTAAAATCGAGTTGGAGTTAGTGCCTCCCCATATATAAGTATGGAGTTGAGTATGCAACTTAAAAGAAACTTTGTTTTCCCAATAACTAGTTGAAGAACGGCGTTCACACACACTTATCTCTCAGAACTGAGCATGAGGAGAGACGTTCGTTCATCTAGCACAAAGGGAACGGGTTGCCGGAGAAACTTTTAATCAGTTTTCTCAGGCTGTTTCCTAGTGCCAGTTTGAAGTTCATGCAGTTTTCACTGTAAAACCGAGTTGGAGCTAGGACCTCCCCATATGTATGTATTGAGTGGAGTTTGCGACTGAAAAGAAACTTTGTGTTCCCAACAAGCTAGGTGAAGGACGAATTCACACACACTTATCTCTCAGAACTGAGCATGTGGAGAGACGTTCGTTCATCTAGCACAAATGGAACCGGTTGCAGGTGAAATATTTACTTTGATTTCTCAGGGTATTTCCTAGTGCCGGTTTGAAGTTCCTCAATTTTTCACTGTGAAACCGATTTGGAACTAGTAAATCAGCATATATATGTATGGAGTCGAGTTTGTTACCGAAAAGGAACTTTGTGTTCCCAACAACCTAGGTGAAGTACGGCTTTCAAACACACTTATGTCTCAGAACTTAGCATGCGGAGAGACTATCGTTCATCTATCAAAAAAGGAACGGGTGGCAGGAAAACTTTTACTCTGGTTTATAGTGTGTTTCCTAGTGCCGGTTTGAAGATCCTGCAGTTATCAATGTAAAATCGAGTTGGAGTTAGTGCCTCCCCATATATAAGTATGGAGTGTAGTTTGCAAATAAAAAGAAGCTTGGTGTTACCAATAAGCAAGGTGAAGGACGGCTTTCACACATAATTATCTCTCTGAAAGAAGCATGTGGAGAGACGTTCTTTCAAATAGCACACAGTTAACGTGTTGCAAGAGAAACTTTTACTCATGTTTCTCAGGCTATTTCCTAGTGCCGGTATGACTTTCCTGCATTTTTCACTTTAAAACCGATTTGGAACTAGAAAATACCCATATATTTGTATGGAATGGAGTTTGCGACTGAAAAGAATCTTTGTGTTCCCAACAAGCTAGGTGAACAACGGCTTTCACACACACTTATCTCTCAGAACTGAGCATGAGGAGAGACGTTCGTTCATGTAGAACAAATTTAATGGGTAGCAAGAGAAAATTTTACTCTGGATTCTCAGGCTGTTTCCTAGTGCCGCTTTGAAGTTCCTGTAGTTTTCACTGTAAAACAGTGTTGGAGCTATTACCTCCCCATATATGTGTATGGAGTGGAGATTGCAGCTTAAAAGGTACTGTGTGTTCCCAATAAGGTAGATGAAGGACGGCTTTCACACACAGTTATCTCTCAGAACTGAGCATGTGGAGAGACGTTCGTTCATCTAGCACAAAGGGAACGGGTTGCAGACGAAACTTTTACTCTAGTTTCTAAGGCTGTTTCGTAGTGCCGTTTTGAATTTCCTGCAGTTTTCACTTTAAAACCGAGTTGGAACTAGGACCTCCCCATATATATGTATGGAGTGGATTTTGCGACAGAAAAGAAACTTTGTGTTTCCTAGAAGCTAGGTGAAGGATGGATTTCACACACAATTATCTTTCAGAACTGAGCATGTGGAGATACGTTCGTTCATCTAGGTCAAAGGGAACGGGTTGCAGGAGAAACTTTTACTCTGGTTGCTCAGGCTGTTTCCTAGTGCCGGTTTGACATTCCTGCAGTTTTCACTGTAAAACAGATTTTGAGATAGTACCTCCCCATATATATGTATGGATTGGAGTTTGCGACTGAATAGAAACTTTGTGTTCCCAACAGGCTAGGTGAAGGACGGCTTTCACACACTCTTATCTCTCAGAAATGAGCATGTAGTGAGACGTGCGTTCATCTCGCTCAGAGGGAACGGGTTGCAGGGGAAACTTTTACTCTGGTTTCTCAGGCTGTTTCCTAGTGCCGGTTTGAAGATCCTGCAGTTTTCACTGTAAAAGCGTGTTTGAGATTGTACCTCTCCATATATATATATGCTGTGGAGTTTGCGACTGAAAAGAATCTTTGTGTTCCCAACAAGCTAGATGAAGGACGGCTTTCATACACACCTATCTCTCAGAACTGAGCATGTGGTGAGACGTTCGTTCATCTAGAACAAAATCAATGGGTGCAGGAGAAAGATTTACTCTGGTTTCTCAGGCTGTATCCTAGTGCCGTTTTGAAGTTCCTGCAGTTTTCACTGTAAAACCTAGTTGGAGCAAGTACCACCCATATATGTGTATGGAGTGGAGTTTGCAACTAAAAAGAATCTGTGTGTTCCCAATAAGCTAGTTGAAGGACGGCGTTCACACACACTAATCTCTCAGAACTGAGCATTAGGAGAGACGTCGTTCATGTAGCACAAATTTAACGGTTTGCAGGAGAAACTTTTAATCTGGTTTCTCAGGCTGTTTCCTAGTGCCGGTTTGAAGTTCATGCAGTTTTCACTGTAAAACCGAGTTGGAGATAGGACCTCCCCATATATAGGTATTGAGTGGGGTTCGCGACTTTAAAGAATCTTTGTGTTTCCAACAAGCTATGTGAAGGACGGCTTTCACACACAATTATCTCTCAGAACTGAGCATGTGGAGAGACGTTCGTTCATCTAGCACTAAGGGAACGGGTTGCAGGAGAAACTTTTACTCTGGTTTCTCAGGCTGTTTCCTAGTGCCGGTTTGATGTTAATGCAGTTTTCACTGTTAAACAGAGTTTGAGATAGTACCTCTCAATATATATGTATGGAGTGGAGTTTGCGACTGAAAAGAATCTTTGTTTTCCCAAATAGCTAGGTGAAGCACGGCTTTCACACACACTTATCTCTCACAACTGAGCATGTGGAGAGAAGTTCGTTCATCTAGCACAAAGGGAACGGGTAGCAGGAGAAATATTTACTTTGGTTTCTCAGGGTATTTCCTAGTGCCATTTTGAAGTTCCTCAATTTTTCACTGTAAATCCGATTGGAAATAGTTAATCCCATATATATTTATGGAGTTGAGTATATGAATGAAAAGAAACTTTGTGTTCCCAACAAGCTAGGTGAAGGACGGCTTATAAACCACTTATCTTTTAGAACTGAGCATTTGGAGAGACGTTCGTTCATCTAGCACAAAGGGAAAGGGTTGCAGGAGAAGCTTTTACTCTGGTTACTTAGGCTGTTTCCTAGTGCTGCTTTGATGTTAATGCAGTTTTCACTGTAAAAACAGATTTTGAGCTAGTACCACCCCATATATGTGTATGGAGTGGAGTTTGCAACTAAAAAGAAACTGTGTGTTCCCAACTAGCTAGGTGAAGGACGGCTTTCACACCACTTATCTCTCAGAAATGAGCATGTGGTGAGACGTTCGTTCATGTAGCACAAAGGGAACGATTTGCAGGAGTAACTTTTACTCTGGTTTCTCAAGCTGTTTCCTAGTGCCGGTTTGAAGTTCCTGCAGTTTTAAATGTAAAACCGAATTGGAGCTATTTCCTCCCCATATATGTGTATGGAGTGGAGTTAGCAACTGAAAAGAAACTTTGTGTACCCAACAAGATAGTTGAAGGACGGCTTTCACACACACATATCTCTCAGAACTGAGTATGTGGAGATACAATCGTTCAGCTAGCACAAAATGAACGGGTTGCAGGAGAAACATTTACTCTGGTTTCTCAGGCTATTTCCTAGTGCCGGTTTGAAGTTCCTGCAGTTTTCACTGTAAAACCGTTTTGAAACTAGTAAAACCCATATATATGTAAGGAGTGGAGTTTGCGACTGAAAAGAAACTTTGAGTTCCCAACAAGCTAGGTGAAGGACGTATTATACACCACTTATAACTCAGAACTGAGCTTGTGGAGAGAAGTTCGTTCATCTAGCAAAAAGGGAACGTGTTTCAGGAGAAAACTTTACTCTGGTTTCTTAGGCTGTTTCCTAGTGCTGTTTTGAAGTTCCTGCAGTTTACACTGTATAAACGAGTTGGAGCTAGTACCTCCCCATATATGTGTATGGAGTGGAATTTGCAACTAAAAAGATACTTTGTGTTCCCAATAAGCTAGGTGAAGTACGGCTTTCACACACAATTATCTCTCAGAACTGAGCATGTGGAGATACGTTCGTTCATCTAGGTCAAAGGGAACGGGTTGCAGGAGAAACTTTTACTCTGGTTGCTCAGGCTGTTTCCTAGTGCCGGTTTTGACATTCCTGCAGTTTTCACTGTAAAACAGATTTTGAGATAGTACCTCCCCATATATATGTATGGATTGGAGTTTGCGACTGAATAGAAACTTTGTGTTCCCAACAGGCTAGGTGAAGGACAGCTTTCACACACTCTTATCTCTCAGAAATGAGCATGTAGAGAGACGTCCGTTCATCTCGCTCAGAGGGAACGGGTTGCAGGGGATACTTTTACTCTGGTTTCTCAGGCTGTTTCCTAGTGCCGGTTTGACGTTCCTGCAGTTTTCACTGTAAAACCGTGTTTGAGATTGTACCTCTCCATATATATATATGCTGTGGAGTTTGCGACTGAAAAGAATCTTTGTGTTCCCAACAAGTTAGTTGAAGGACGGCTTTCACACACACCTATCTCTCAGAACTGAGCATTAGGAGAGACGTCGTTCATGTAGCACAAATTTAACGGTTTGCAGGAGAAACTTTTAATCTGGTTTCTCAGGCTGTTTCCTAGTGCCGGTTTGAAGTTCATGCAGTTTTCACTGTAAAACCGAGTTGGAGATAGGACCTCCCCATATATAGGTATGGAGTGGAGTTTGCAACTGAAAAGAAACTTTGTGTTTCCAGCAAGCTATGTGAAGGACGGCTTTCACAAACTCTTATCTCTCAGAACTGAGCATGTGGAGGGATGTTCGTTCATCAACACAAAGGGAACGGGTTGCAGGAGGAACACTTACTGTGGTTTCTCAGGCTCTTTCCTAGTGCCGGAATGAAGTTCCTGCATTTTTCATTGTAAAACCGAGTTGGAGCTAGTACCTCCCCATATAAGTGTATGGAGTGGAGTTTGCATCTGAACTGAAACTTTGTTTTTCCAACAAGCTGTGTGAAGGACGGCTTTCACACACTCTTATCTCTCAGAACTGAGCATGTGGAGAGACGCTCGTTCATCTAGCACAAAGGAAAGTGTTGCAGGAGAAACTTTTACTCTGGTTTCTCAGGCTGTTTCCTAGTGCCGGTTTGAAGTTCCTGAATTTTTCACTGTAAAACCGAGTTGGATCTTGTACCTCCCCATCTATATGTATGAAGTGGAATTTGTGACTGAAAAGAAACTTTGTTTTTCCAACAAGCTAGGTGATGGACGGCTTTCACAATCTATTATCTCTCAGAAATGAGCATGTGGAGAGACGTTCGTTCATCTAGCACAAAGGGAACGTGTTGCAGGGGAAACTTTTACTCTCGTTTCTCAGGCTGTTTCCTAGTGCCGGTTTGAAGTTCCTGCAGGTTTCACTGTAAAACCGAGTTGGAACTAGGACCTCCCCATATATATGTATGGAGTGGAGTTTGCGACAGAAGAGAAACTTTGTGTTTCCTAGAAGCTAGGTGAAGGACGTCTTTCACACACACTTATCTTTCAGAACTGAGCATGTGGAGAGACGTCCGTTCTTCTAGCTCAGAGGGAACGGGTTGCAGGGGAAAATTTTACTCTGGTTTCTCAGGCTGTTTCCTAGTGCCGGTTTGAAATTCCTGCAGTTTACACTGTACAACTGTGTTGGAGCTAGTATCTCCCAATATATATGTATGGAGTGGAGGTTGCGACTGAAAAGAAACTTTGTGTTTCCAAGAAGCTAGGTGAAGGACAGCTTTCACCCACTCTTATCTCTCAGAACTGAGCATGTGGAGAGTGGTTCGTTCATCTAGCACAAAGGGAACGGGTTGCAGGGGAAACTTTTACTCTGGTTGCTCAGGCTGTTTCCTAGTGCCGGTTTGAAGTTCCTGCAGTTTTCACTGTAAAACAGATTTGGAACTAGTAAATCCCCATATATATGTATGGAGTAGAGTTTGCAACTGAAAAGCAACTTTGTGTTCCCAACAACCTAGGTGAAGGACGGCTTTCAAACACACTTATCTCTCAGAACTTAGCATGCGGAGAGACTTTCGTTCATCTAGCAAAAAGGGAACGGGTTGCAGGAAAACTTTTACTCTGGTTTATCAGTGTGTTTCCTAGTGCCGGTTTGAAGTTCCTGCAGTTTTCACTGTAAAACCGTTTTGAAACTAGTAAAACCCGTATATATGTAAGGAGTGGAGATTGCGACTGAAAAGAAACTTTGAGTTCCCAACAAGCTAGGTGAAGGACGTATTATACACCACTTATAACTCAGAACTGAGCTTGTGGAGAGAAGTTCGTTCATCTAGCAAAAAGGGAACGTGTTTCAGGAGAAAACTTTACTCTGGTTTCTTAGGCTGTTTCCTAGTGCTGTTTTGAAGTTCCTGCAGTTTACACTGTAAAAACGAGTTGGAGCTAGTACCTCCCCATATATGTGTATGGAGTGGAATTTGCAACTAAAAAGATACTGTGTGTTCCCAATAAGCTAGGTGAAGTACGGCTTTCACACACAATTATCTCTCAGAACTGAGCATAAGGAGAGACGTTCGTTCAGGTAGCACAAAGTTAACGGATGGCAGGAGAAACTTTACTCTGGTTTCTCAGTCTGTTTCCTAGTGCCGGTTTGAAGTTCCTGCAGTTTTCACTTTACAACCGTGTTGGAGTTAGTATCTCCCCATATATATGTATGGAGTGGAGGTTGAGACTGAAAAGAATGTTTGTGTTCCCAACAAGCTAGGTGAAGGACGGCTTACACACACTTATCTCGCAGAACTGAGCACGTGGAGAGACGTTCGTTCAGTTAGCACAAACGGAAAGGGTTGCAGTAGAAACTTTTATCTGGTTTATCAGACTGTTTCCTAGTGCCGGTTTGAAATTCCTGCAGTTTTCTCTGTACAACGGTGTTGGAGCTAGTATCTCCCAATATATATGTATGGAGTGGAGTTTGCGAATGAAAAGAAACTTTGTGTTACCTAGAAGCTATGTGAAGGACGGCTTTCACACACTCTTATCTCTCAGAACTGAGCATGTGGAGAGACGCTCGTTCATCTAGCACAAAGGGAAAGTGTTGCAGGAGAAACTTTTACTCTGGTTTCTCAAGCTGTTTCCTAGTGCCGGTTTGAAGTTCCTGCATTTTTCACTGTAAAACCGATTTGGATCTTGTACCTCCCCATCTATATGTATGAAGTGGAATTTGTGACTGAAAAGAAACTTTGTTTTTCCAACAAGCTAGGTGACGGACGGCTTTCAAAATCTCTTATCTCTCAGAAATGAGCATGTGGAGAGACGTTCGTTCATCTAGCACAAAGGGAACGTGTTGCAGGGGAAAATTTTATTGTAGTTTCTCAGGCTGTTTCCTAGTGCCTGTTTGAACTTCCTGGAGTTTTCACTGTAAAACCGTGTTGGAACTAGTACCTCCCCTTATATATGTATGGAGTGGAGTTTGCGACAGAAAAGAAACTTTGTGTTTCCTAGAAGCTAGGTGAAGGACGGCTTTCACACACACTTATCTTTCAGAACTGAGCATGTGGAGAGACGTTCGTTCATCTAGGTCAAAGGGAACGTGTTGCAGGAGATATTTTACGCGGGTTTCTCAGGCTGTTTCCTAGTGCCAGTTTGACAATCCTGCAGTTTTCACTGTAAAACAGATTTTGAGATAGAACCTCTCCATATATATATGTATGGAGTGGAGTTTGTGACTGAAAAGAAACTTTGTGTTCCCAACAAGCTAGGTGAAGGACGGCTTTCACACACACTTATCTTTCAGAACTGAGCATGTGGAGAGACGTTCGTTCATCTAGCACAAAGTGAACGGGTTGCAAGAGAAACATTTACTCTGGTTTCTCAGGCTATTTCCTAGTGCCGGTTTGAAGTTCCTGCAGTTTTCACTGTAAAACCGATTTGGAACTAGTAAATCCCATATATATGTAACGAGTGGAGTTTGCGACTTAAAAGAAACTTTGTGTTCCCAACAAGCAAGGTGAAGGACGGCTTTCACACACAATTATCTCGCAGATCTGAGCACGTGGAGAGACGTTCGTTCAGTTAGCACGACCGGAAAGGGTGGCATTAGAAAATTTTATCTGGTTAATCAGGCTGTTTCCTAGTGCCAGTTTGATGTTCCTGCAGTTTTCACTGTACAACCGTGTTGGAACTAGTATCTCCCCATATATATGTATGGATTGGAGGTGGCGACTGAAAAGAATCTTAGTGTTCCCAACAAGCTAGGTGAAGGACGGCTTTCACACACACTTATCTCTCAGAACTGAGCATGTAGAGAGACGTCCGTTCATCTCGCTCAGAGGGAACGGGTTGCAGGGGATACTTTTACTCTGGTTTCTCAGGCTGTTTCCTAGTGCCGGTTTGACGTTCCTGCAGTTTTCACTGTAAAACCATGTTTGAGATTGTACCTCTCCATATATATATATGCTGTGGAGTTTGCGACTGAAAAGAATCTTTGTGTTCCCAACAAGTTAGTTGAAGGACGGCTTTCACACACACCTATCTCTCAGAACTGAGCATGTGGAGAGACGTTCGTTCTTCGAGCACAAAATCAATGGGTGCAGGAGAAAGATTTACTCTGGTTTCTCAGGCTGTATCCTAGTGCCGTTTTGAAGTTCCTGCAGTTTTCACTGTAAAACCTAGTTGGAGCAAGTACCACCCATATATGTGTATGGAGTGGAGTTTGCAACTAAAAAGAATCTGTGTGTTCCCAATAAGCTAGTTGAAGGACGGCGTTCACACACACTAATCTGTCAGAACTGAGCATTAGGAGAGACGTCGTTCATGTAGCACAAATTTAACGGTTTGCAGGAGAAACTTTTAATCTGGTTTCTCAGGCTGTTTCCTAGTGCCGGTTTGAAGTTCATGCAGTTTTCACTGTAAAACCGAGTTGGAGATAGGACCTCCCCATATATAGGTATGGAGTGGAGTTTGCAACTGAAAAGAAACTTTGTGTTTCCAGCAAGCTATGTGAAGGACGGCTTTCACAAACTCTTATCTCTCAGAACTGAGCATGTGGAGGGATGTTCGTTCATCAACACAAAGGGAACGGGTTGCAGGAGGAACACTTACTGTGGTTTCTCAGGCTCTTTCCTAGTGCCGGAATGAAGTTCCTGCATTTTTCATTGTAAAACCGAGTTGGAGCTAGTACCTCCCCATATAAGTGTATGGAGTGGAGTTTGCATCTGAACTGAAACTTTGTTTTTCCAACAAGCTGTGTGAAGGACGGCTTTCACACACTCTTATCTCTCAGAACTGAGCATGTGGAGAGACGCTCGTTCATCTAGCACAAAGGAAAGTGTTTGCAGGAGAAACTTTTACTCTGGTTTCTCAGGCTGTTTCCTAGTGCCGGTTTGAAGTTCCTGAATTTTTCACTGTAAAACCGAGTTGGATCTTGTACCTCCCCATCTATATGTATGAAGTGGAATTTGTGACTGAAAAGAAACTTTGTTTTTCCAACAAGCTAGGTGATGGACGGCTTTCACAATCTATTATCTCTCAGAAATGAGCATGTGGAGAGACGTTCGTTCATCTAGCACAAAGGGAACGTGTTGCAGGGGAAACTTTTACTCTCGTTTCTCAGGCTGTTTCCTAGTGCCGGTTTGAAGTTCCTGCAGGTTTCACTGTAAAACCGAGTTGGAACTAGGACCTCCCCATATATATGTATGGAGTGGAGTTTGCGACAGAAAAGAAACTTTGTGTTTCCTAGAAGCTAGGTGAAGGACG
Source organism: Camelus ferus (assembly GCF_009834535.1). NCBI lineage: Eukaryota > Metazoa > Chordata > Mammalia > Artiodactyla > Camelidae > Camelus > Camelus ferus. The sequence goes on from NC_045729.1 coordinate 12,049, forward strand.
TCTTTCACACACACTTATCTTTCAGAACTGAGCATGTGGAGAGACGTCCGTTCTTCTAGCTCAGAGGGAACGGGTTGCAGGGGAAAATTTTACTCTGGTTTCTCAGGCTGTTTCCTAGTGCCGGTTTGAAATTCCTGCAGTTTACACTGTACAACTGTGTTGGAGCTAGTATCTCCCAATATATATGTATGGAGTGGAGGTTGCGACTGAAAAGAAACTTTGTGTTTCCAAGAAGCTAGGTGAAGGACAGCTTTCACCCACTCTTATCTCTCAGAACTGAGCATGTGGAGAGTGGTTCGTTCATCTAGCACAAAGGGAACGGGTTGCAGGGGAAACTTTTACTCTGGTTTCTCAGGCTGTTTCCTAGTGCCGGTTTGAAGTTCCTGCAGTTTTCACTGTAAAACAGATTTGGAACTAGTAAATCCCCATATATATGTATGGAGTAGAGTTTGCAACTGAAAAGCAACTTTGTGTTCCCAACAACCTAGGTGAAGGACGGCTTTCAAACACACTTATCTCTCAGAACTTAGCATGCGGAGAGACTTTCGTTCATCTAGCAAAAAGGGAACGGGTTGCAGGAAAACTTTTACTCTGGTTTATCAGTGTGTTTCCTAGTGCCGGTTTGAAGTTCCTGCAGTTTTCACTGTAAAACCGTTTTGAAACTAGTAAAACCCGTATATATGTAAGGAGTGGAGATTGCGACTGAAAAGAAACTTTGAGTTCCCAACAAGCTAGGTGAAGGACGTATTATACACCACTTATAACTCAGAACTGAGCTTGTGGAGAGAAGTTCGTTCATCTAGCAAAAAGGGAACGTGTTTCAGGAGAAAACTTTACTCTGGTTTCTTAGGCTGTTTCCTAGTGCTGTTTGAAGTTCCTGCAGTTTACACTGTAAAAACGAGTTGGAGCTAGTACCTCCCCATATATGTGTATGGAGTGGAATTTGCAACTAAAAAGATACTGTGTGTTCCCAATAAGCTAGGTGAAGTACGGCTTTCACACACAATTATCTCTCAGAACTGAGCATAAGGAGAGACGTTCGTTCAGGTAGCACAAAGTTAACGGATGGCAGGAGAAACTTTACTCTGGTTTCTCAGTCTGTTTCCTAGTGCCGGTTTGAAGTTCCTGCAGTTTTCACTTTACAACCGTGTTGGAGTTAGTATCTCCCCATATATATGTATGGAGTGGAGGTTGAGACTGAAAAGAATGTTTGTGTTCCCAACAAGCTAGGTGAAGGACGGCTTACACACACTTATCTCGCAGAACTGAGCACGTGGAGAGACGTTCGTTCAGTTAGCACAAACGGAAAGGGTTGCAGTAGAAACTTTTATCTGGTTTATCAGACTGTTTCCTAGTGCCGGTTTGAAATTCCTGCAGTTTTCTCTGTACAACGGTGTTGGAGCTAGTATCTCCCAATATATATGTATGGAGTGGAGTTTGCGAATGAAAAGAAACTTTGTGTTACCTAGAAGCTATGTGAAGGACGGCTTTCACACACTCTTATCTCTCAGAACTGAGCATGTGGAGAGACGCTCGTTCATCTAGCACAAAGGGAAAGTGTTGCAGGAGAAACTTTTACTCTGGTTTCTCAAGCTGTTTCCTAGTGCCGGTTTGAAGTTCCTGCATTTTTCACTGTAAAACCGATTTGGATCTTGTACCTCCCCATCTATATGTATGAAGTGGAATTTGTGACTGAAAAGAAACTTTGTTTTTCCAACAAGCTAGGTGACGGACGGCTTTCAAAATCTCTTATCTCTCAGAAATGAGCATGTGGAGAGACGTTCGTTCATCTAGCACAAAGGGAACGTGTTGCAGGGGAAAATTTTATTGTAGTTTCTCAGGCTGTTTCCTAGTGCCTGTTTGAACTTCCTGGAGTTTTCACTGTAAAACCGTGTTGGAACTAGTACCTCCCCTTATATATGTATGGAGTGGAGTTTGCGACAGAAAAGAAACTTTGTGTTTCCTAGAAGCTAGGTGAAGGACGGCTTTTCACACACACTTATCTTTCAGAACTGAGCATGTGGAGAGACGTTCGTTCATCTAGGTCAAAGGGAACGTGTTGCAGGAGATATTTTACGCGGGTTTCTCAGGCTGTTTCCTAGTGCCAGTTTGACAATCCTGCAGTTTTCACTGTAAAACAGATTTTGAGATAGAACCTCTCCATATATATATGTATGGAGTGGAGTTTGTGACTGAAAAGAAACTTTGTGTTCCCAACAAGCTAGGTGAAGGACGGCTTTCACACACACTTATCTTTCAGAACTGAGCATGTGGAGAGACGTTCGTTCATCTAGCACAAAGTGAACGGGTTGCAAGAGAAACATTTACTCTGGTTTCTCAGGCTATTTCCTAGTGCCGGTTTGAAGTTCCTGCAGTTTTCACTGTAAAACCGATTTGGAACTAGTAAATCCCATATATATGTAACGAGTGGAGTTTGCGACTTAAAAGAAACTTTGTGTTCCCAACAAGCAAGGTGAAGGACGGCTTTCACACACAATTATCTCGCAGATCTGAGCACGTGGAGAGACGTTCGTTCAGTTAGCACGACCGGAAAGGGTGGCATTAGAAAATTTTATCTGGTTAATCAGGCTGTTTCCTAGTGCCAGTTTGATGTTCCTGCAGTTTTCACTGTACAACCGTGTTGGAACTAGTATCTCCCCATATATATGTATGGATTGGAGGTGGCGACTGAAAAGAATCTTTGTGTTCCCAACAAGCTAGGTGAAGGACGGCTTTCACACACACTTATCTCTCAGAACTGAGCATGAGGAGAGACATTCTTTCATCTAGCACAAATTTAATGGATTGCCGGAGAAATTATTACTCTGGTTTCTTAGGCTGTTTCCTAGTGCCGGTTTGAATTTCCTGCAGTTTTCACTGTAAAATCGAGTTGGAACTCGGACCTACCCATATATATGTTTGGAGTGGAGTTTGCAACTGAAAAGAAACTTTGTGTTTCCAGCAAGCTATGTGAAGGACGGCTTTCACAAACTCTTATCTCTCAGAACTGAGCATGTGGAGGGATGTTCGTTCATCAACACAAAGGGAACGGGTTGCAGGAGGAACACTTACTGTGGTTTCTCAGGCTCTTTCCTAGTGCCGGAATGAAGTTCCTGCATTTTTCATTGTAAAACCGAGTTGGAGCTAGTACCTCCCCATATAAGTGTATGGAGTGGAGTTTGCATCTGAACTGAAACTTTGTTTTTCCAACAAGCTGTGTGAAGGACGGCTTTCACACACTCTTATCTCTCAGAACTGAGCATGTGGAGAGACGCTCGTTCATCTAGCACAAAGGGAAAGTGTTGCAGGAGAAACTTTTACTCTGGTTTCTCAGGCTGTTTCCTAGTGCCGGTTTGAAGTTCCTGAATTTTTCACTGTAAAACCGAGTTGGATCTTGTACCTCCCCATCTATATGTATGAAGTGGAATTTGTGACTGAAAAGAAACTTTGTTTTTCCAACAAGCTAGGTGATGGACGGCTTTCACAATCTATTATCTCTCAGAAATGAGCATGTGGAGAGACGTTCGTTCATCTAGCACAAAGGGAACGTGTTGCAGGGGAAACTTTTACTCTCGTTTCTCAGGCTGTTTCCTAGTGCCGGTTTGAAGTTCCTGCAGGTTTCACTGTAAAACCGAGTTGGAACTAGGACCTCCCCATATATATGTATGGAGTGGAGTTTGCGACAGAAAAGAAACTTTGTGTTTCCTAGAAGCTAGGTGAAGGACGTCTTTCACACACACTTATCTTTCAGAACTGAGCATGTGGAGAGACGTCCGTTCTTCTAGCTCAGAGGGAACGGGTTGCAGGGGAAAATTTTACTCTGGTTTCTCAGGCTGTTTCCTAGTGCCGGTTTGAAATTCCTGCAGTTTACACTGTACAACTGTGTTGGAGCTAGTATCTCCCAATATATATGTATGGAGTGGAGGTTGCGACTGAAAAGAAACTTTGTGTTTCCAAGAAGCTAGGTGAAGGACAGCTTTCACCCACTCTTATCTCTCAGAACTGAGCATGTGGAGAGTGGTTCGTTCATCTAGCACAAAGGGAACGGGTTGCAGGGGAAACTTTTACTCTGGTTGCTCAGGCTGTTTCCTAGTTCCGGTTTGAAGTTCCTGCAGTTTTCACTGTAAAACAGATTTGGAACTAGTAAATCCCCATATATATGTATGGAGTAGAGTTTGCAACTGAAAAGCAACTTTGTGTTCCCAACAACCTAGGTGAAGGACGGCTTTCAAACACACTTATCTCTCAGAACTTAGCATGCGGAGAGACTTTCGTTCATCTAGCAAAAAGGGAACGGGTTGCAGGAAAACTTTTACTCTGGTTTATCAGTGTGTTTCCTAGTGCCGGTTTGAAGATCCTGCAGTTATCAATGTAAAATCGAGTTGGAGCTAGGGCCTCCCCATATATAAGTATGGAGTTGAGTATGCAACTGAAAAGAAACTTTGTGTTCCCAACAAGCTAGGTGAAGGAAGGCTTTCACACATCAATATCTCTCAGAACTGAACATGTGGAGAGACTTTCGTTCATCTAGAACAAAGGGAAAGGGTTGCAGGAGCAACTTTTACTCTGGTTTCTCAGGCTGTTTCCAAGGGTCGGTTTGAAGTTCCTGCAGTTTTCACTGTAAAACCGAGTTGGAGCTAGTACTTCCCCATATATAAGTATGGAGTGTAGTTTGCAAATAAAAAGAAGCTTGGTGTTACCAATAAGCAAGGTGAAGGACGGCTTTCACACATAATTATCTCTCTGAAATAAGCATCTGGAGAGACGTTCTTTCAAATAGCACACAGTTAACGGGTTGCAAGAGAAACTTTTACTCATGTTTCTCAGGCTATTTCCTAGTGCCGGTTTGACTTTCCTGCATTTTTCACTTTAAAACCGATTTGGAACTAGAAAATACCCATATATATGTATGGAATGGAGTTTGCGACTGAAAAGAATCTTTGTGTTCCCAACAAGCTAGGTGAAGAACGGCTTTCACACACACTTATCTCTCAGAACTGAGCATGAGGAGAGACGTTCGTTCATGTAGCACAAATTTAACTGGTTGCAAGAGAAAATTTTACTCTGGATTCTCAGGCTGTTTCTTAGTGCCAGTTTGAAGTTCCTGCAGTTTTCACTGTAAAACAGAGTTGGAGATATTACCTCCCCATATATGTGTATGGAGTGGAGTTTGCAACTGAAAAGGTACTGTGTGTTCCCAATAAGGTAGATGAAGGACGGCTTTCACACACAGTTATCTCTCAGAACTGAGCATGTGGAGAGACGTTCGTTCATCTATCACAAAGGGAACGGGTTGCAGAGGAAACTTTTCCTCTAGTTTCTCAGGGTGTTTCGCAGTGCCGTTTTGAAGTTCCTGCAGTTTTCACTTTAAAACCGAGTTGGAACTAGGACCTCCCAAATATATGTGTATGGAGTGGAGTTTGCGACAGAAAAGAAACTTTGTGTTTCCTAGAAGCTAGGTGAAGGACGGATTTCACACACAATTATCTTTCAGAACTGAGCATGTGGAGATACGTTCGTTCATCTAGGTCAAAGGGAACGGTTTGCAGGAGAAACATTTACTCTGGTTGCTCAGGCTGTTTCCTAGTGCCGGTTTGACATTCCTGCAGTTTTCACTGTAAAACAGATTTTGAGATAGTACCTCCCCATATATATGTATGGATTGGAGTTTGCGACTGAAAAGAAACTTTGTGTTCCCAACAAGCTAGTTGAAGGATGGCTTTCACACACTCTTATCTCTCAGAAATGAGCATGTAGAGAGACGTCCGTTCATCTCGCTCAGAGGGAACGGGTTGCAGGGGAAACTTTTACTCTGGTTTCTCAGGCTGTTTCCTAGTGCCGGTTTGACGTTCCTGCATTTTTCACTGTAAAACCGTGTTTGAGATTGTACCTCTCCATATATATATATGCTGTGGAGTTTGCGACTGAAAAGAATCTTTGTGTTCCCAACAAGCTAGGTGAAGGACGGCTTTCACACACACCTATATCTCAGATCTGAGCATGTGGAGAGACGTTCGTTCATCTAGCACAAAATCAATGGGTGCAGGAGAAAGATTTACTCTGGTTTCTCAGGCTGTATCCTAGTGCCGTTTTGAAGTTCCTGCAGTTTTCACTGTAAAACCTAGTTGGAGCTAGTAGCACACATATATGTGTATGGAGTGGAGTTTGCAACTAAAAAGAAACTGTGTGTTCCCAATAAGCTAGTTGAAGGACGGCGTTCACACACACTAATCTCTCAGAACTGAGCATTAGGAGAGACATCGTTCATGTCGCACAAATTTAACGGGTTGCAGGAGAAACTTTTAATCTGGTTTCTCAGGCTGTTTCCTAGTGCCGGTTTGAAGTTCATGCAGTTTTCACTGTAAAACCGAGTTGGAGCTAGGACCTCCCCATATATAGGTATTGAGTGGGGTTGGCGGCTTAAAAGAATCTTTGTGTTTCCAACAAGCTATGTGAAGGACGGCTTTCACACACACTTATCTCTCAGAACTGAGCATGTGGAGAGACGTTCGTTCATCTAGCACTAAGGGAACGGGTTGCAGGAGAAACTTTTACTCTGGTTTCTCAGGCTGTTTCCTAGTGCCGGTTTGATGTTAATGCAGTTTTCACTGTTAAACAGAGTTTGAGATAGAACCTCTCAGTATATATGTATGGAGTGGAGTTTGCGACTGAAAAGAAACTTTGTTTTCACAAATAGCTAGGTGAAGCACGGCTTTCACACACACTTATCTCTCACAACTGAGCATGTGGAGAGACGTTCGTTCATCTAGCACAAATGGAACGGGTAGCAGGAGAAATATTTACTTTGGTTACTCAGGGAATTTCCTAGTGCCATTTTGAAGTTCCTCAATTTTTCACTGTAAATCCGATTGGAACTAGTTAATCCCATATATATTTATGGAGTTGAGTATATGAATGGAAAGAAACTTTGTGTTCCCAACAAGCTAGGTGAAGGACGGCTTATAAACCACTTATCTTTTAGAACTGAGCATTTGGAGAGACGTTCGTTTATCTAGCACAAAGGGAAAGCGTTGCAGGAGAAGCTTTTACTCTGGTTACTTAGGCTGTTTCCTAGTGCTGCTTTGATGTTAATGCAGATTTCACTGTAAAACAGATTTTGAGCTAGTACCACCCCATATGTGTATATGGAGTGGAGTTTGCAACTAAAAAGAAACTGTGTGTTCCCAAAAAGCTAAGTGAAGTACGGCTTTCACACACACTTATCTCTCAGAACTGAGCATGAGGAGAGAAGTTCGTTCATGTTGCACAAAGTTAACGGGTTGCAGGAGAAAATTTTACTCTGGTTTCTCAGGCTGTTTCCTAGTGCCGGTTTGAAGTTATTGCAGTTTTCACTGTAAAACCGATTTTGAACTTGTAAATACCCATATATATGTGTGGAGTGGATTTTGCGACTGAAAAGAAAATTTGTGTTCCCAACTAGCTAGGTGAAGGACGGCTTTCACACCACTTATCTCTCAGAAATGAGCATGTGGTGAGACGTTCGTTCATGTAGCACAAAGGGAACGGTTTGCAGGAGTAACTTTTATTCTGGTTTCTTTGGCTGTTTACTAGTGCCGGTTTGAAGTTCCTGCAGTTTTAAATGTAAAACCGAATTGGAGCTATTTCCTCCCCATATATGTGTATGGAGTGGAGTTTGCAACTGAAAAGAAACTTTGTGTACCCAACAAGCTAGTTGAAGGACGGCTTTCACACACACATATCTCTCAGAACTGAGCATGTGGAGAGACATTCGTTCAGCTAGCACAAAATGAACGGGTTGCAGGAGAAACATTTACTCTGGTTTCTCAGGCTATTTCCTAGTGCCGGTTTGATGTTCCTGCTGTTTTCACTGTAAAACCGATTTGAAACTAGTAAAACCCATATATATGTAAGGAGTGGAGTTTGCGACTGAAAAGAAACTTTGAGTTCCCAACAAGCTAGGTGAAGGACGGATTCTACACCACTTATAACTCAAAACTGAGCTTGTGGAGAGACGTTCGTTCATCTAGCAAAAAGGGAACGTGTTTCAGGAGAAAACTTTACTCTGGTTTCTTAGGCTGTTTCCTAGTGCTGTTTTGAAGTTCCTGCAGTTTACACTGTAAAAACGAGTTGGTCTAGTACCTCCCCATTTATGTGTATGGAGTGGAATTTGCAACTAAAAAGATACTGTGTGTTCCCAATAAGCTAGCTGAAGTACGGCTTTCACACACAAATATCTCTCAGAACTGAGCATAAGGAGAGACGTTCGTTCAGGTAGCACAAAGTTAACGGATGGCAGGAGAAACTTTACTCTGGTTTCTCAGGCTTTTTCCTAGTGCCGGTTTGAAGGTCCTGCAGTTTTCACTTTACAACCGTGTTGGAGCTAGTATCTCCCCATATATATGTATGGAGTGGAGGTTGAGACTGAAAAGAATGTTTGTGTTCCCAACAAGCTAGGTGAAGGACGGCTTACACACACTTATCTCGCAGAATTCTGCACGTGGAGAGACGTTCGTTCAGTTAGCACAAACGGAAAGGTTTGCAGTAGAAACTTTTATCTGGTTTATCAGACTGTTTCCTAGTGCCGGTTTCAAATTCCTGCAGTTTTCTCTGTACAACGGTGTTGGAGCTAGTATCTCCCAATATATATGTATGGAGTGGAGGTTGAGAATGAAAAGAAACTTTGTGTTACCTAGAAGCTATGTGAAGGACGGCTTTCACACACTCTTATCTCTCAGAACTGAGCATGTGGAGAGACGCTCGTTGATCTAGCACAAATGGAAAGCGTTGCAGGAGAAAATTTTACTCTGGTTTCTCAAGCTGTTTCCTAGTGCCGGTTTGAAGTTCCTGCATTTTTCACTGTAAAACCGAGTTGGATCTTGTACCTCCCCATCTATATGTATGAAGTGGAATTTTTGACTGAAAAGAAACTTTGTTTTTCCAACAAGCTAGGTGACGGACGGCTTTCACAATCTCTTATCTCTCAGAAATGAGCATGTGGAGAGACGTTCGTTCATCTAGCACAAAGGGAACGTGTTGCAGGGGAAAATTTTATTGTAGTTTCTCAGGCTGTTTCCTAGTGCCTGTTTGAACTTCCAGGAGTTTTCACTGTAAAACCGTGTTGGAACTAGGACCTCCCCTTATATATGTATGGAGTGGAGTTTGCGACAGAAAAGAAACTTTGTGTTTCCTAGAAGCTAGGTGAAGGACGGCTTTCACACACACTTATCTTTCAGAACTGAGCATGTGGAGAGACGTTCGTTCATCTAGGTCAAAGGGAACGTGTTGCAGGAGATATTTTACGCTGGTTTCTCAGGCTGTTTCCTAGTGCCGGTTTGACATTCCTCCAGTTTTCACTGTAAAACAGATTTTGAGATAGAACCTCTCCATATATATGTATGGAGTGGAGTTTGTGACTGAAAAGAAACTGTTTTCCCAACAAGCTAGGTGAAGGACGGCTTTCACACACACTTATCTCTCAGAACTGAGCATGAGGAGAGACATTCTTTCATCTAGCACAAATTTAATGGATTGCCGGAGAAATTATTACTCTGGTTTCTTAGGCTGTTTCCTAGTGCCGGTTTGAATTTCCTGCAGTTTTCACTGTAAAATCGAGTTGGAACTCGGACCTACCCATATATATGTATGGAGTGGAGTTTGCAACTGAAAAGAAACTTTGTGTTTCCAGCAAGCTATGTGAAGGACGGCTTTCACAATCTCTTATCTCTCAGAACTGAGCATGTGGAGGGATGTTCGTTCATCAACACAAAGGGAACGGGTTGCAGGAGGAACACTTACTGTGGTTTCTCAGGCTCTTTCCTAGTGCCGGAATGAAGTTCCTGCATTTTTCATTGTAAAACCGAGTTGGAGCTAGTACCTCCCCATATAAGTGTATGGAGTGGAGTTTGCATCTGAACTGAAACTTTGTTTTTCCAACAAGCTGTGTGAAGGACGGCTTTCACACACTCTTATCTCTCAGAACTGAGCATGTGGAGAGACGTTCGTTCATCTACCACAAAAGGAAAGTGTTGCAGGAGAAATTTTACTCTGGTTTCTCAGGCTGTTTCCTTGTGCCGGTTTGACATTCCTGCAGTTTTCACTGTAAAACAGATTTTGAGATAGTACCTCCCCATATATATGTATGGATTGGAGTTTGCGACTGAATAGAAACTTTGTGTTCCCAACAAGCTAGGTGAAGGACGGCTTTCACACACTCTTATCTCTCAGAAATGAGCATGTAGAGAGACGTCCGTTCATCTCGCTCAGAGGGAACGGGTTGCAGGGGAAACTTTTACTCTGGTTTCTCAGGCTGTTTCCTAGTGCCGGTTTGACGTTCCTGCAGTTTTCACTGTAAAACCGTGTTTGAGATTGTACCTCTCCATATATATATATGCTGTGGAGTTTGCGACTGAAAAGAATCTTTGTGTTCCCAACAAGCTAGGTGAAGGACGGCTTTCACACACACCTATCTCTCAGATCTGAGCATGTGGAGAGACGTTCGTTCATCTAGCACAAAATCAATGGGTGCAGGAGAAAGATTTACTCTGGTTTCTCAGGCTGTATCCTAGTGCCGTTTTGAAGTTCCTGCAGTTTTCACTGTAAAACCTAGTTGGAGCTAGTACCACACATATATGTGTATGGAGTGGAGTTTGCAACTAAAAAGAAACTGTGTGTTCCCAATAAGCTAGTTGAAGGACGGCGTTCACACACACTAATCTCTCAGAACTGAGCATTAGGAGAGACGTCGTTCATGTCGCACAAATTTAACGGGTTGCAGGAGAAACTTTTAATCTGGTTTCTCAGGCTGTTTCCTAGTGCCGGTTTGAAGTTCATGCAGTTTTCACTGTAAAACCGAGTTGGAGCTAGGACCTCCCCATATATAGGTATTGAGTGGGGTTGGCGGCTTAAAAGAATCTTTGTGTTTCCAACAAGCTATGTGAAGGACGGCTTTCACACACACTTATCTCTCAGAACTGAGCATGTTGAGAGACGTTCGTTCATCTAGCACTAAGGGAACGGGTTGCAGGAGAAACTTTTACTCTGGTTTCTCAGGCTGTTTCCTAGTGCCGGTTTGATGTTAATGCAGTTTTCACTGTTAAACAGAGTTTGAGTTAGAACCTCTCAGTATATATGTATGGAGTGGAGTTTGCGACTGAAAAGAAACTTTGTGTACCCAACAAGCTAGTTGAAGGACGGCTTTCACACACACATATCTCTCAGAACTGAGCATGTGGAGAGACATTCGTTCAGCTAGCACAAAATGAACGGGTTGCAGGAGAAACATTTACTCTGGTTTCTCAGGCTATTTCCTAGTGCCGGTTTGAAGTTCCTGCTGTTTTCACTGTAAAACCGATTTGAAACTAGTAAAACCCATATATATGTAAGGAGTGGAGTTTGCGACTGAAAAGAAACTTTGAGTTCCCAACAAGCTAGGTGAAGGACGGATTCTACACCACTTATAACTCAAAACTGAGCTTGTGGAGAGACGTTCGTTCATCTAGCAAAAAGGGAACGTGTTTCAGGAGAAAACTTTACTCTGGTTTCTTAGGCTGTTTCCTAGTGCTGTTTTGAAGTTCCTGCAGTTTACACTGTAAAAACGAGTTGGTCTAGTACCTCCCCATTTATGTGTATGGAGTGGAATTTGCAACTAAAAAGATACTGTGTGTTCCCAATAAGCTAGGTGAAGTACGGCTTTCACACACAATTATCTCTCAGAACTGAGCATAAGGAGAGACGTTCGTTCAGGTAGCACAAAGTTAACGGATGGCAGGAGAAACTTTACTCTGGTTTCTCAGGCTTTTTCCTAGTGCCGGTTTGAAGGTCCTGCAGTTTTCACTTTACAACCGTGTTGGAGCTAGTATCTCCCCATATATATGTATGGAGTGGAGGTTGAGACTGAAAAGAATGTTTGTGTTCCCAACAAGCTAGGTGAAGGACGGCTTACACACACTTATCTCGCAGAATTAAGCACGTGGAGAGACGTTCGTTCAGTTAGCACAAACGGAAAGGTTTGCAGTAGAAACTTTTATCTGGTTTATCAGACTGTTTCCTAGTGCCGGTTTCAAATTCCTGCAGTTTTCTCTGTACAACGGTGTTGGAGCTAGTATCTCCCAATATATATGTATGGAGTGGAGGTTGAGAATGAAAAGAAACTTTGTGTTACCTAGAAGCTATGTGAAGGACGGCTTTCACACACTCTTATCTCTCAGAACTGAGCATGTGGAGAGACGCTCGTTGATCTAGCACAAATGGAAAGCGTTGCAGGAGAAACTTTTACTCTGGTTTCTCAAGCTGTTTCCTAGTGCCGGTTTGAAGTTCCTGCATTTTTCACTGTAAAACCGAGTTGGATCTTGTACCTCCCCATCTATATGTATGAAGTGGAATTTGTGACTGAAAAGAAACTTTGTTTTTCCAACAAGCTAGGTGACGGACGGCTTTCACAATCTCTTATCTCTCAGAAATGAGCATGTGGAGAGACGTTCGTTCATCTAGCACAAAGGGAACGTGTTGCAGGGGAAAATTTTATTGTAGTTTCTCAGGCTGTTTCCTAGTGCCGGTTTGAACTTCCAGGAGTTTTCACTGTAAAACCGTGTTGGAACTAGGACCTCCCCTTATAAATGTATGGAGTGGAGTTTGCGACAGAAAAGAAACTTTGTGTTTCCAGCAAGCTATGTGAAGGACGGCTTTCACAAACTCTTATCTCTCAGAACTGAGCATGTGGAGGGATGTTCGTTCATCAACACAAAGGGAACGGGTTGCAGGAGGAACACTTGCTGTGGTTTCTCAGGCTCTTTCCTAGTGCCGGAATGAAGTTCCTGCATTTTTCATTGTAAAACCGAGTTGGAGCTAGTACCTACCCATATAAGTGTATGGAGTGGAATATGCATCTGAACTGAAACTTTGTTTTTCCAACAAGCTGTGTGACGGACGGCTTTCACACACTCTTATCTCTCAGAACTGAGCATGTGGAGAGACATTCGTTCAGCTAGCACAAAATGAACGGGTTGCAGGAGAAACATTTACTCTGGTTTCTCAGGCTATTTCCTAGTGCCGGTTTGAAGTTCCTGCTGTTTTCACTGTAAAACCGATTTGAAACTAGTAAAACCCATATATATGTAAGGAGTGGAGTTTGCGACTGAAAAGAAACTTTGAGTTCCCAACAAGCTAGGTGAAGGACGGATTCTACACCACTTATAACTCAAAACTGAGCTTGTGGAGAGACGTTCGTTCATCTAGCAAAAAGGGAACGTGTTTCAGGAGAAAACTTTACTCTGGTTTCTTAGGCTGTTTCCTAGTGCTGTTTTGAAGTTCCTGCAGTTTACACTGTAAAAACGAGTTGGTCTAGTACCTCCCCATTTATGTGTATGGAGTGGAATTTGCAACTAAAAAGATACTGTGTGTTCCCAATAAGCTAGGTGAAGTACGGCTTTCACACACAATTATCTCTCAGAACTGAGCATAAGGAGAGACGTTCGTTCAGGTAGCACAAAGTTAACGGATGGCAGGAGAAACTTTACTCTGGTTTCTCAGGCTTTTTCCTAGTGCCGGTTTGAAGGTCCTGCAGTTTTCACTTTACAACCGTGTTGGAGCTAGTATCTCCCCATATATATGTATGGAGTGGAGGTTGAGACTGAAAAGAATGTTTGTGTTCCCAACAAGCTAGGTGAAGGACGGCTTACACACACTTATCTCGCAGAATTAAGCACGTGGAGAGACGTTCGTTCAGTTAGCACAAACGGAAAGGTTTGCAGTAGAAACTTTTATCTGGTTTATCAGACTGTTTCCTAGTGCCGGTTTCAAATTCCTGCAGTTTTCTCTGTACAACGGTGTTGGAGCTAGTATCTCCCAATATATATGTATGGAGTGGAGGTTGAGAATGAAAAGAAACTTTGTGTTACCTAGAAGCTATGTGAAGGACGGCTTTCACACACTCTTATCTCTCAGAACTGAGCATGTGGAGAGACGCTCGTTGATCTAGCACAAATGGAAAGCGTTGCAGGAGAAAATTTTACTCTGGTTTCTCAAGCTGTTTCCTAGTGCCGGTTTGAAGTTCCTGCATTTTTCACTGTAAAACCGAGTTGGATCTTGTACCTCCCCATCTATATGTATGAAGTGGAATTTGTGACTGAAAAGAAACTTTGTTTTTCCAACAAGCTAGGTGACGGACGGCTTTCACAATCTCTTATCTCTCAGAAATGAGCATGTGGAGAGACGTTCGTTCATCTAGCACAAAGGGAACGTGTTGCAGGGGAAAATTTTATTGTAGTTTCTCAGGCTGTTTCCTAGTGCCGGTTTGAACTTCCAGGAGTTTTCACTGTAAAACCGTGTTGGAACTAGGACCTCCCCTTATAAATGTATGGAGTGGAGTTTGCGACAGAAAAGAAACTTTGTGTTTCCAGCAAGCTATGTGAAGGACGGCTTTCACAAACTCTTATCTCTCAGAACTGAGCATGTGGAGGGATGTTCGTTCATCAACACAAAGGGAACGGGTTGCAGGAGGAACACTTGCTGTGGTTTCTCAGGCTCTTTCCTAGTGCCGGAATGAAGTTCCTGCATTTTTCATTGTAAAACCGAGTTGGAGCTAGTACCTACCCATATAAGTGTATGGAGTGGAGTATGCATCTGAACTGAAACTTTGTTTTTCCAACAAGCTGTGTGACGGACGGCTTTCACACACTCTTATCTCTCAGAACTGAGCATGTGGAGAGACGTTCGTACATCTACCACAAAAGGAAAGTTATACAGGAGAAATTTTACTCTGGTTTCTCAGGCTATTTCCTAGTGCCGGTTTGACATTCCTGCAGTTTTCACTGTAAAACAGATTTTGAGATAGTACCTCCCCATATATATGTATGGATTGGAGTTTGCGACTGAAAAGAAACTTTGTGTTCCCAACAAGCTAGGTGAAGGACGGCTTTCACACACTCTTATCTCTCAGAAATGAGCATGTAGAGAGACGTCCGTTCATCTCGCTCAGAGGGAACGGGTTGCAGGGGAAACTTTTACTCTGGTTTCTCAGGCTGTTTCCTAGTGCCGGTTTGACGTTCCTGCAGTATTCACTGTAAAACCGTGTTTGAGATTGTACCTCTCCATATATATATATGCTGTGGAGTTTGCGACTGAAAAGAATCTTTGTGTTCCCAACAAGCTAGGTGAAGGACGGCTTTCACACACATCTATCTCTCAGATCTGAGCATGTGGAGAGACGTTCGTTCATCTAGCACAAAATCAATGGGTGCAGGAGAAAGATTTACTCTAGTTTCTCAGGCTGTATCCTAGTCCCGTTTTGAAGTTCCTGCAGTTTTCACTGTAAAACCTAGTTGGAACTAGTACCACACATATATGTGTATGGAGTGGAGTTTGCAACTAAAAAGAAACTGTGTGTTCCCAAAAATCTAAGTGAAGTACGGCTTTCACACACACTTATCTCTCAGAAGTGATCATGAGGAGAGACGTTCGTTCATGTAGCACAAAGTTAACGGGTTGCAGGAGAAAATTTTACTCTGGTTTCTCAGGCTGTTTCCTAGTGCCGGTTTGAAGTTATTGCAGTTTTCACTGTAAAACCAATTTTGAACTTGTAAATACCCATATATATGTGTGGAGTGGATTTTGCGACTGAAAAGAAAATTTGTGTTCCCAACTAGCTAGGTGAAGGACGGCTTTCACACCACTTATCTCTCAGAAATGAGCATGTGGTGAGACGTTCGTTCATGTAGCACAAAGGGAACGGTTTGCAGGAGTAACTTTTATTCTGGTTTCTTTGGCTGTTTACTAGTGCCGGTTTGAAGTTCCTGCAGTTTTAAATGTAAAACCGAATTGGAGCTATTTCCTCCCCATATATGTGTATGGAGTGGAGTTTGCAACTGAAAAGAAACTTTGTGTACCCAACAAGCTAGTTGAAGGACGGCTTTCACACACACATATCTCTCAGAACTGAGCATGTGGAGAGACATTCGTTCAGCTAGCACAAAATGAACGGGTTGCAGGAGAAACATTTACTCTGGTTTCTCAGGCTATTTCCTAGTGCCGGTTTGATGTTCCTGCTGTTTTCACTGTAAAACCGATTTGAAACTAGTAAAACCCATATATATGTAAGGAGTGGAGTTTGCGACTGAAAAGAAACTTTGAGTTCCCAACAAGCTAGGTGAAGGACGGATTCTACACCACTTATAACTCAAAACTGAGCTTGTGGAGAGACGTTCGTTCATCTAGGAAAAAGGGAACGTGTTTCAGGAGAAAACTTTACTCTGGTTTCTTAGGCTGTTTCCTAGTGCTGTTTTGAAGTTCCTGCAGTTTACACTGTAAAAACGAGTTGGTCTAGTACCTCCCCATTTATGTGTATGGAGTGGAATTTGCAACTAAAAAGATACTGTGTGTTCCCAATAAGCTAGCTGAAGTACGGCTTTCACACACAAATATCTCTCAGAACTGAGCATAAGGAGAGACGTTCGTTCAGGTAGCACAAAGTTAACGGATGGCAGGAGAAACTTTACTCTGGTTTCTCAGGCTTTTTCCTAGTGCCGGTTTGAAGGTCCTGCAGTTTTCACTTTACAACCGTGTTGGAGCTAGTATCTCCCCATATATATGTATGGAGTGGAGGTTGAGACTGAAAAGAATGTTTGTGTTCCCAACAAGCTAGGTGAAGGACGGCTTACACACACTTATCTCGCAGAATTAAGCACGTGGAGAGACGTTCGTTCAGTTAGCACAAACGGAAAGGTTTGCAGTAGAAACTTTTATCTGGTTTATCAGACTGTTTCCTAGTGCCGGTTTCAAATTCCTGCAGTTTTCTCTGTACAACTGTGTTGGAGCTAGTATCTCCCAATATATATGTATGGAGTGGAGGTTGAGAATGAAAAGAAACTTTGTGTTACCTAGAAGCTATGTGAAGGACGGCTTTCACACACTCTTATCTCTCAGAACTGAGCATGTGGAGAGACGCTCGTTGATCTAGCACAAATGGAAAGCGTTGCAGGAGAAAATTTTACTCTGGTTTCTCAAGCTGTTTC
Source organism: Camelus ferus (assembly GCF_009834535.1). NCBI lineage: Eukaryota > Metazoa > Chordata > Mammalia > Artiodactyla > Camelidae > Camelus > Camelus ferus. The sequence continues at coordinate 29,037 of NC_045729.1, forward strand.
CTAGTGCCGGTTTGAAGTTCCTGCATTTTTCACTGTAAAACCGAGTTGGATCTTGTACCTCCCCATCTATATGTATGAAGTGGAATTTGTGACTGAAAAGAAACTTTGTTTTTCCAACAAGCTAGGTGACGGACGGCTTTCACAATCTCTTATCTCTCAGAAATGAGCATGTGGAGAGACGTTCGTTCATCTAGCACAAAGGGAACGTGTTGCAGGGGAAAATTTTATTGTAGTTTCTCAGGCTGTTTCCTAGTGCCTGTTTGAACTTCCAGGAGTTTTCACTGTAAAACCGTGTTGGAACTAGGACCTCCCCTTATATATGTATGGAGTGGAGTTTGCGACAGAAAAGAAACTTTGTGTTTCCTAGAAGCTAGGTGAAGGACGGCTTTCACACACACTTATCTTTCAGAACTGAGCATGTGGAGAGACGTTCGTTCATCTAGGTCAAAGGGAACGTGTTGCACGAGATATTTTACGCTGGTTTCTCAGGCTGTTTCCTAGTGCCGGTTTGACATTCCTGCAGTTTTCACTGTAAAACAGATTTTGAGATAGAACCTCTCCATATATATGTATGGAGTGGAGTTTGTGACTGAAAAGGAACTGTTTTCCCAACAAGCTAGTTGAAGGACGGCTTTCACACACACTTATCTCTCAGAACTGAGCATGAGGAGAGACATTCTTTCATCTAGCACAAATTTAATGGATTGCCGGAGAAATTATTACTCTGGTTTCTTAGGCTGTTTCCTAGTGCCGGTTTGAATTTCCTGCAGTTTTCACTGTAAAATCGAGTTGGAACTCGGACCTACCCATATATATGTATGGAGTGGAGTTTGCAACTGAAAAGAAACTTTGTGTTTCCAGCAAGCTATGTGAAGGACGGCTTTCACAAACTCTTATCTCTCAGAACTGAGCATGTGGAGGGATGTTCGTTCATCAACACAAAGGGAACGGGTTGCAGGAGGAACACTTACTGTGGTTTCTCAGGCTCTTTCCTAGTGCCGGAATGAAGTTCCTGCATTTTTCATTGTAAAACCGAGTTGGAGCTAGTACCTCCCCATATAAGTGTATGGAGTGGAGTTTGCATCTGAACTGAAACTTTGTTTTTCCAACAAGCTGTGTGAAGGACGGCTTTCACACACTCTTATCTCTCAGAACTGAGCATGTGGAGAGACGTTCGTTCATCTACCACAAAAGGAAAGGGTTGCAGGAGAAATTTTACTCTGGTTTCTCAGGCTGTTTCCTAGTGCCGGTTTGAAGTTCCTGCATTTTTCACTGTAAAACTGAGTTGGATCTTGTACCTCCCCATACATATGTATGAATTGGAATTTGTGACTGAAAAGAAACTTTGTTTTTCCAACAAGCTAGGTGATGGACGGCTTTCACAATCTATTATCTCTCAGAAATGAGCATGTGGAGAGACGTTCGTTCATCTAGCACAAAGGGAACGTGTTGCAGGGGAAACTTTTACTCTCGTTTCTCAGGCTGTTTCCTAGTGCCGGTTTGAAGTTCCTGCAGTTTTCACTGTAAAACCGAGTTGGAACTAGGACCTCCCCATATATATGTATGGAGTGGAGTTTGCGACAGAAAAGAAACTTTGTGTTTCCTAGAAGCTAGGTGAAGGACGACTTTCAAACACACTTATCTTTCAGAACTGAGCATGTGGAGAGACGTCCGTTCTTCTAGTTCAGAGGGAACAGGTTGCAGGGGAAAATTTTACTCTGGATTCTCAGGCTGTTTCCTAATGCCGGTTTGAAATTCCTGCAGTTTACACTGTACAACTGTGTTGGAGCTAGTATCTCCCAATATATATGTATGGAGAGGAGGTTGCGACTGAAAAGAAACTTTGTGTTTCCAAGAAGCTAGGTGAAGGACAGCTTTCACCCACTCTTATCTCTCAGTACTGAGCATGTGGAGAGTGGTTCGTTCATCTAGCACAAAGGGAACGGGTTGCAGGGGAAACTTTTACTCTGGTTGCTCAGGCTGTTTCCTAGTGCCGGTTTGAAGTTCCTGCAGTTTTCACTGTAAAACAGATTTGGAACGTGTAAATCCCCATATATATGTATGGAGTAGAGTTTGCAACTGAAAAGCAACTTTGTGTTCCCAACAACCTAGGTGAAGGACGGCTTTCAAACACACTTATTTCTCAGAACTTAGCATGCGGAGAGACTTTCGTTCATCTAGCAAAAAGGGAACGGGTTGCAGGAAAACTTTTACTCTGGTTTATCAGTGTGTTTCCTAGTGCCGGTTTGAAGATCCTGCAGTTATCAATGTAAAATCGAGTTGGAGCTAGGGCCTCCCCATATATATGTATGGAGTTGAGTATGCAACTGAAAAGAAACTTTGTGTTCCCAACAAGCTAGGTGAAGGACGGCTTTCACACATCAATATCTCTCAGAACTGAACATGTGGAGAGACTTTCGTTCATCTAGAACAAAGGGAAAGGGTTGCAGGGGCAACTTTTACTCTGGTTTCTCAGGCTGTTTCCAAGGGTCGGTTTGAAGTTCCTGCAGTTTTCACTGTAAAACCGAGTTGGAGCTAGTACTTCCCCATATATAAGTATGGAGTGTAGTTTGCAAATAAAAAGAAGCTTGGTGTTACCAATAAGCAAGGTGAAGGACGGCTTTCACACATAATTATCTCTCTGAAATAAGCATCTGGAGAGACGTTCTTTCAAATAGCACACAGTTAACGGGTTGCAAGAGAAACTTTTACTCATGTTTCTCAGGCTATTTCCTAGTGCCGGTTTGACTTTCCTGCATTTTTCACTTTAAAACCGATTTGGAACTAGAAAATACCCATATATATGTATGGAATGGAGTTTGCGACTGAAAAGAATCTTTGTGTTCCCAACAAGCTAGGTGAAGAACGGCTTTCACACACACTTATCTCTCAGAACTGAGCATGAGGAGAGACGTTCGTTCATGTAGCACAAATTTAACTGGTTGCAAGAGAAAATTTTACTCTTGATTCTCAGGCTGTTTCTTAGTGCCGGTTTGAAGTTCCTGCAGTTTTCACTGTAAAACAGAGTTGGAGATATTACCTCCCCATATATGTGTATGGAGTGGAGTTTGCAACTGAAAAGGTACTGTGTGTTCCCAATAAGGTAGATGAAGGACGGCTTTCACACACAGTTATCTCTCAGAACTGAGCATGTGGAGAGACGTTCGTTCATCTAGCACAAAGGGAACGGGTTGCAGAGGAAACCTTTACTCTAGTTTCTCAGGCTGTTTCGTAGTGCCATTTTAAATTTCCTGCAGTTTTCACTTTAAAAACGAGTTGGAACTAGGACGTCCCAAATATATGTGTATGGAGTGGATTTTGCGACAGAAAAGAAACTTTGTGTTTCCTAGAAGCTAGGTGAAGGACGGATTTCACACACAATTATCTTTCAGAACTGAGCATGTGGAGATACGTTCGTTCATCTAGGTCAAAGGGAACGGGTTGCAGGAGAAACATTTACTCTGGATGCTCAGGCTGTTTCCTAGTGCCGGTTTGACATTCCTGCAATTTTCACTGTAAAACAGATTTTGAGATAGTACCTCCCCATATATATGTATGGATTGGAGTTTGCGACTGAAAAGAAACTTTGTGTTCCCAACATGCTAGGTGAAGGAAGGCTTTCACACACTCTTATCTCTCAGAAATGAGCATGTAGAGAGACGTCCGTTCATCTCGCTCAGAGGGAACGGGTTGCAGGGGAAACTTTTACTCTGGTTTCTCAGGCTGTTTCCTAGTGCCGGTTTGACGTTCCTGCAGTTTTCACTGTAAAACCGTGTTTGAGATTGTACCTCTCCATATATATATATGCTGTGGAGTTTGCGACTGAAAAGAATCTTTGTGTTCCTAACAAGCTAGGTGAAAGACGGCTTTCACACACACCTATCTCTCAGATCTGAGCTTGTGGAGAGACGTTCGTTCATCTAGCACAAAATCAATGGGTGCAGGAGAAAGATTTACTCTGGTTTCTCAGGCTGTATCCTAGTGCCGTTTTGAAGTTCCTGCAGTTTTCACTGTAAAACCTAGTTGGAGCTAGTACCACCCATATATGTGTATGGAGTGGAGTTTTCAACTAAAAAGAAACTGTGTGTTCCCAATAAGCTAGTTGAAGGACGGCGTTCACACACACTAATCTCTCAGATCTGAGTATTAGGAGAGACGTCGTTCATGTAGCACAAATTTAACGGGTTGCAGGAGAAACTTTTAATCTGGTTTCTCAGGCTGTTTCCTAGTGCCGGTTTGAAGTTCATGCAGTTTTCACTGTAAAACCGAGTTGGAGCTAGGACCTCCCCATATATAGGTATTGATTGGGGTTGGCGGCTTAAAAGAATCTTTGTGTTTCCAACAAGCTATGTGAAGGACGGCTTTCACACACACTTATCTCTCAGAACTGAGCATGTGGAGAGACGTTCGTTCATCTAGCACTAAGGGAACGGGTTGCTGGAGAAACTTTTACTCTGGTTTCTCACGCTGTTTCCTAGTGCCGGTTTGATGTTAATGCAGTTTTCACTGTTAAACAGAGTTTGAGATAGAACCTCTCAATATATATGTATGGAGTGGAGTTTGCGACTGAAAAGAAACTTTGTTTTCACAAATAGCTAGGTGAAGCACGGCTTTCACACACACTTATCTCTCACAACTGAGCATGTGGAGAGACGTTCGTTCATCTAGCACAAATGGAATGGGTAGCAGGAGAAATATTTACTTTGGTTACTCAGGGTATTTCCTAGTGCCATTTTGAAGTTCCTCAATTTTTCACTGTAAATCCGATTGGAACTAGTTTATCCCATATATATTTATGGAGTTGAGTATATGAATGAAAAGAAACTTTGTGTTCCCAACAAGCTAGGTGAAGGATGGCTTATAAACCACTTATCTTTCAGAACTTAGCATTTGGAGAGACGTTCGTTCATCTAGCACAAAGGGAAAGGGTTGCAGGAGAAGCTTTTACTCTGGTTACTTAGGCTGTTTCCTAGTGCTGCTTTGATGTTAATGCAGTTTTCAGTGTAAAACAGATTTTGAGCTAGTACCACCCCATATATGTATATGGAGTGGAGTTGGCAACTAAAAAGAATCTGTGTGTTCCCAAAAAGCTAAGTGAAGTACGGCTTTCACACACACTTATCTCTCAGAAATGAGCATGAGGAGAGACGTTCGTTCATGTAGCACAAAGTTAACGGGTTGCAGGAAAAATTTTACTCTGGTTTCTCAGGCTGTTTCCTAGTGCCGGTTTGAAGTTATTGCAGTTTTCACTGTAAAACCGATTTTGAACTAGTAAATACCCATATATATGTGTGGAGTGGATTTTGCGACTGAAAAGAAAATTTGTGTTCCCAACTAGCTAGGTGAAGGACGGCTTTCACACCACTTATCTCTCAGAAATGAGCATGTGGTGAGACGTTCGTTCATGTAGCACAAAGGGAACGGTTTGCAGGAGTAACTTTTATTCTGGTTTCTTTGGCTGTTTCCTAGTGCCGGTTTGAAGTTCCTGCAGTTTTAAATGTAAAACCGAATTGGAGCTATTTCCTCCCCATATATGTGTATGGAGTGGAGTTTGCAACTGAAAAGAAACTTTGTGTACCCAACAAGCTAGTTGAAGGACGGCTTTCACACACACATATCTCTCAGAACAGAGTATGTGGAGATACATTCGTTCAGCTAGCACAAAATGAACGGGTTGCAGGAGAAACATTTACTCTGGTTTCTCAGGCTATTTCCTAGTGCCGGTTTGAAGTTCCTGCAGTTTTCACTGTAAAACCGATTTGAAACTAGTAAAACCCATATATATGTAAGGAGTGGAGTTTGCGACTGAAATGAAACTTTGAGTTCCCAACAAGCTAGGTGAAGGACGGATTATACACCACTTATAACTCAGAACTGAGCTTGTGGAGAGACGTTCATTCATCTAGCAAAAAGGGAACGTGTTTCAGGAGAAAACTTTACTCTGTATTCTTAGGCTGTTTCCTAGTGCTGTTTTGAAGTTCCTGCAGTTTACACTGTAAAAACGAGTTGGTCTAGTACGTCCCCATATATGTGTATGGAGTGGAATTTGCAACTAAAAAGATACTGAGTGTTCCCAATAAGCTAGGTGAAGTACGGCTTTCACACACAATTAACTCTCAGAACTGAGCATGTGGAGAGACGCTCGTTCATCTAGCACAAATGGAAAGCGTTGAAGGAGAAAATTTTACTCTGGTTTCTCAAGCTGTTTCCTAGTGCCGGTTTGAAGTTCCTGCATTTTTCACTGTAAAACCGAGTTGGATCTTGTACCTCCCCATCTATATGTATGAAGTGGAATTTGTGACTGAAAAGAAACTTTGTTTTTCCAACAAGCTAGGTGACGGACGGCTTTCACAATCTCTTATCTCTCAGAAATGAGCATGTGGAGAGACGTTCGTTCATTTAGCAAAAAGGGAACGTGTTGCAGGGGAAAATTTTATTGCAGTTTCTCAGGCTGTTTCCTAGTGCCTGTTTGAACTTCCTGGAGTTTTCACTGTAAAACCGTGTTGGAACTAGGACCTCCCATTATATATGTATGGAGTGGAGTTTGCGACAGAAAAGAAACTTTGTGTTTCCTAGAAGCTAGGTGAAGGACGGCTTTCACACACACTTATCTTTCAGAACTGAGCATGTGGAGAGACGTTCGTTCATCTAGGTCAAAGGGAACGTGTTGCAGGAGATATTTTACGCTGGTTTCTCAGGCTGTTTCCTAGTGCCGGTTTGACATTCCTCCAGTTTTCACTGTAAAACAGATTTTGAGATAGAACCTCTCCATATATATGTATGGAGTGGAGTTTGTGACTGAAAAGAAACTTTGTGTTCCCAACAAGCTAGGTGAAGGACGGCTTTCACACACACTTATCTCTCAGAACTGAGCATGTGGAGAGACGTTCGTTCATCTAGCACAAATTGAACGGGTTGCAGGAGAAACATTTACTCTGGTTTCTCAGGCTATTTCCTAGTGCCGGTTTGAAGTTCCTGCAGATTTCACTGTAAAACCGATTTTGAACTTGTAAATCCCCATATATATGTATGAAGTGGAATTTGTGACTGAAAAGTAACTTTGTATTTCCAACGAGCTAGGTGATGGATGTCTTTAACTATCTCTTATCTCTCAGAAATGAGCATGTGGAGAGACATTCTTTCATCAACCAGAGAGGGAAAGGGTTGCAGGGGAAACTTTTACTCTAGGTTCTCAGGCTGTTTCCTAGTGCCGGTTTGAATTTCCTGCAGTTATCACTGTAAAACCGAGTTGGAAATAGGACCTCCCCATATATATGTATGGAGTGGAGTTTGCGACAGAAAAGAAACTTTGTGTTTCCTAGAAGCAAGGTGAAGGACGGCTTTCACACACACTTATCTTTCAGAACAGTGCATGTGGAGAGAAGTTCGTTCATCTAGGTCAAATGGAACGGGTTGCAGGAGAAAATTTTACTCTGGTTTCTCAGGCTGTTTCCTAGTGCCAGGTTGACATTCCTGCAGTTTTCACTGTAAAAGAGATTTTGAGTTAGAACCTCTCAATATATATATGTATGGAGTGGAGTTTGTGACTGAAAAGAATCTTTGTGTTCCCAACAAGCTAGGTGGAGGACGGCATTCACACACACTTATCTCTCCCAACTGAGCATGTGGAGAGACATTCGTTCATCTAGCACAAAGGGAACGGGTTGCACGAGAAATTTTACTGTGGTTTCTTAGGCTGTTTCCTAGTGCCGGTTTGAAGTTCCTGCAGTTTTCACAGTAAAAACGAGTTGGAGCTATTTCCTCCCCATATATGTGTATGGAGTAGAGTTTGCAACTAAAAACATAGTGTGTTTTCCCAATAAGCTAGCTGAAGGACGGCTTTCACACACACTTATCTCTCAGAACTGAGCATGAGGAGAGACATTCGTTCATCTAGCACAAAGTTAACGGGTTGCCGGAGAAGTTATTACTCTGGTTTCTCAGGCTGTTTCCTAGTGCGGGTTTGACGTTCCTGCAGTTTTCAATGTAAAAACGAGTTGGAGTTAGGACATCCCCATATATATGTATTGAGTGGAGTTTGCGACTGAAAAGAAACTTTGTATTCCCAACAAGCTGTGTGAAGAACGGCTTTCACAAGCTCTTATATCTCAGAACTGAGCATGTGGAGGGATGTTCGTTCATCAACACAAAGGGAACGGGTTGCAGGAGAAACTTTTACTGTGGTTTCTCAGGCTCTTTCCTAGTGCCGTTATAAAGTTCCTTCATTTTTCATTGTAAAACCGAGTTGGAGGTAGTACCTCCCCATTTAATTGTATGGAGTGGAGTTTGCATCTGAACTGAAACTTTGTTTTTCCAACAAGCTGTGTGAAGGACGGCTTTCACACACTGTTATTTCTCAGAACTGAGCATGTGGAGAGACGCTCGTTCATCTAGCACAAAGGGAAAGAGTTGCAGGAGAAAATTTTACTCTGGTTTCTCAAGCTGTTTCCTAGTGCCGGTTTGAAGTTCCTGCATTTTTCACTGTAAAACCGAGTTGGATCTTGTACCTCCCCATCTATATGTATGAAGTGGAATTTGTGACTGAAAAGAAACTTTGTTTTTCCAACAAACTAGGTGATGGACGGCTTTCACAATCTCTTATCTCTCAGAAATGAGCATGTGGAGAGACGTTCGTTCATCTAGCACAAAGGGAACGTGTTGCAGGGGAAAATTTTATTGTAGTTTCTCAGGCTTTTTCCTAGTGCCTGTTTGAACTTCCTGGAGTTTTCACTGTAAAACCGTGTTGGAACTAGGACCTCCCCATATATATGTATGGAGTGGATTTTGCGACACAAAAGAAACTTTGTGTTTCTAGAAGCTAGGTGAAGGAAGTCTTTCACACACAGTTATATTTCAGAACTGAGCATGTGGAGAGACGTTCGTTCATCTAGCACAAAGTGAAAGGGTTGCAGGAGAAACATTTACTGTGGTTTCTCAGGCTGTTTCCTAGTGCCGTTTTGACATTCCTGCAGTTTTCACTGTAAAACAGATTTTGAGATAGAACCTCTCCATATATATGTATGGAGTGAAGTTTGTGACTGAAAAGAAACTTTGTGTTCCCAACAAACTAGGTGAAGGCCGGCTTTCACACACACTTATCTCTCAGAACTGAGCATGTGGAGAGACGTTCGTTCATCTAGCACAAAGTGTACGGGTTGCAGGAGAAACATTTACTCTGGTTTCTCAGGCTATTTCCTAGTGCAGGTTTGAAGTTCCTGCAGTTTTCACTGTAAAACCAATTTTTAACTAGTAAATCCCATATATATGTAACGAGTGGAGTTTGCGACTTAAAAGAAACTTTGTTTTCCCAACAAGCAAGGTGAAGGACGGCTTTCACACACAATTATCTCGCAGATTTGAGCACGTGGAGAGACGTTCGTTCAGTTAGCACGACCGGAAAGGGTTGCATTAGAAAATTTTATCTGGTTAATCAGGTTGTTTCCTAGTGCCAGTTTGATGTTCCTACAGTTTTCACTGTACAACCGTGTTGGAACTAGTATCTCCCCAAATATATGTATGGATTGGAGGTTGCGACTGAAAAGAATTTTTGTGTTCCCAACAAGCTAGGTGAAGGACGGCTTTCACACACACTTATTTCTCAGAACTGAGCATGAGGAGAGACATTCGTTCATCTAGCACAAATTTAATGGATTGCCGGAGAAATTATTACTCTGGTTTTTTAGGCTGTTTCCTAGAGCCGGTTTGAATTTCCTGTAGTTTTCACTGTAAAATCGAGTTGGAACTCGGACCTACCCATATAAATATATGGAGTGGAGTTTGCGACAGAAAAGAAACTTTGTGTTTCCTAGAAGCTAGGTGAAGGACGTCTTTCACACACACTTATCTTTCAGAACTGAGCATGTGGAGAGAAGTCCGTTCATCTAGGTCAAAGGGAACGGGTTGCAGGGGAAACTTTTACTCTGGTTTCTGAGTCTATTTCGTAGTGCCGGTTTTTAAGTTCCTGCAGTTTTCACTGTAAAACCGATTTGGAACTAGTAAATCCCATATATATGTAACGAGTGGAGTTTGCAACTTAAAAGAAACTTTGTGTTCCCAACAAGCTATGTGAAGGACGGCTTTCAAACACAATTATCTCGCAGATCTGAGCACGTGGAGGGACGTTCGTTCAGTTAGCACGACCAGAAAGGGTTGCATTAGAAACTTTTATCTGGTTTATCAGTCTGTTTCCTAGTGTCAGTTTGAAGTTCCTGCAGTTTTCACTGTACAACGGTGTTGTAGCTAGTATCTCCCCATATATATGTTTGGAGTGGAGGTTGCGACTGAAAAGAATCTTTGTGTTTCCAACAAGCTATGTGAAGGACGGCTTTCACACACAATTATCTCTCAGAACTGAGCATGTGGAGAGATGTTCGTTCATGTAGCACAAAGTTAACAGGTGGCAAGAGAAACTATTATTCAGGTTTCTCAGGCTATTTACTAGTGCCGGATTGAAGTCCTGCAGTTTTCACTGTAAAACCGATTTGGAACTTGTAAATACCCATATATATGTATGAAGTGGAATTTGTGACTGAAAAGAAACTTTGTATTTCCAACAAGCTAGGTGATGGACGGCTTTCACAATCTCTTATCTCTCAGAAATGAGCATGTGGAGAGACGTTCATTCATCTAGCACAGAGGGAACGGGTTGCAGGGGAAACTTTTACTCTGGTTTCTCAGGCTGTTTCCTAGTGCCAGTTTGACCTTCCTGCAGTTTTCACTGTAAAACAGATTTTGAGATAGAACCTATCCATTTATAATATATGGAGTAGAGTTTGTGACTGAAAAGAAACTTTGTGTTCCCAACAAGCTAGGTGAAGCACGGCTTTCACACACACTTATCTCTCAGAACTGAGCATGTGGAGAGACGTTCGTTCAGCTAGCAGAAAGGGAACGGGGTGCAGGAGAAACATTTACTCTGGTTTCTCAGTCTATTTCGTAGTGCCGGTTTTTAAGTTCCTGCTGTTTTCACTGTAAAACCGATTTGAAACTAGTAAATCCCATATATATGTAACGAGTGGAGTTTGCGACTTAAAAGAAACTTTGTGTTCCCAACAAGTTATGTGAAGGACGGCTTTCACACACAATTATCTCGCAAATCTGAGCACGTGGAGGGACGTTCATTCAGTTAGCACGACCAGAAAGGGTTGCATTAGAAACTTTTATCTGGTTTATCAGGCTGTTTCCTAGTGCCAGTTTGAAGTTCCTGCAGTTTTCACTGTACAACGGTGTTGTAGCTAGTATCTCCCCATATATATGTATGGAGTGGAGGTTGCGACTGAAAAGAATCTTTGTGTTTCCAACAAGCTATGTGAAGGACGGCTTTCACACACAATTATCTCTCAGAACTGAGCATGTGGAGAGATGTTCGTTCATGTAGCACAAAGTTAACAGGTGGCAAGAGAAACTATTATTCAGGTTTCTCAGGCTATTTACTAGTGCCGGTTTGAAGTCCTGCAGTTTTCACTGTAAAACCGATTTGGAACTTGTAAATACCCATATATATGTATGAAGTGGAATTTGTGACTGAAAAGAAACTTTGTATTTCCAACAAGCTAGGTGATGAACGGCTTTCACAATCTCTTATCTCTCAGAAATGAGCATTTGGAGAGACGTTTATTCATCTAGCACAGAGGGAACGGGTTGCAGGGGAAACTTTTACTCTCGTTTCTCAGGCTGTTTCCTAGTGCCGGTTTGAACTTCCTGGAGTTTTCACTGTAAAACCGAGTTGGAACTAGGACCACCCCATATAAATGTATGGAGTGGAGTTTGCGACAGAAAAGAAACTTTGGGTTTCCTAGAAGCTAGGTGAAGGGCGTCTTTCACACACACTTTTCTTTCAGAACTGAGCATGTGGAGAGAAGTTCGTTCATCTAGGTCAAAGGGAACGGGTTGCAGGGGAAACTTTTACTCTGGTTTCTCAGGCTGTTTCCTAGTGCCGGTTTGACCTTCCTGCAGTTTTCACTGTAAAACAGATTTTGAGATAGAACCTATCCATATATAATGTATGGAGTGGGGTTTGTGACTGAAAAGAAACTTTGTGTTCCCAACAAGCTAGGTGAAGCACGGCTTTCACACACACTTATCTCTCAGAACTGAGCATGTCGAGAGACGTTCGTTCAGCTAGCAGAAAGGGAACGGGTTGCAGGAGAAATATTTACTCTGGTTTCTCAGGCTATTTCCTAGTGCCGGTTTGAAGTTCCTGCAGTTTTCACTGTAAAACCGATTTGGAACTAGTAAATCCCATATATATGTAACGAGTGGAGTTTGCGACTTAAAAGAAACTTTGTGTTCCCAACAAGCAAGGTGAAGGACGGCTTTCACACACAATTATCTCGCAGATCTGAGCACGTGGGGAGACGTTCGTTCAGTTAGCATGACCGGAAAGGGTTGCATTAGAAATTTTATCTGGTTAATCAGGCTTTTTCCTAGTGCCAGTTTGATGTTCCTGCAGTTTTCACTGTACCACGGTGTTGGAGCTAGTATCTCCCCATATATATGTATGGATTGGAGATTGCGACTGAAAAGAATCTTTGTGTTTCCAACAAGCTATGTGAAGGACGGCTTTCACACACTCTTAAACTTCAGAACTGAGCATGTGGAGAGATGTTCGTTCATGTAGCACAAATTTAACGGGTTGCAAGAGAAAATTTTTCTCAAGTATCTCAGGCTATTTTCTAGTGCCGGTTTGAAGTTCCTGCAGTTTAAACTGTAAAACTGAGTTAGAGCTAGTACCTACCCATATATATGTATGGATTTGAGTATGCAACTGAAAAGAAAATTTGTATTCTCAACAAGCTAGGTGAAGGACGGCTTTCACCCACACTTATCTCTCAGAATTGAGCATGTGGAGAGACGCTCGTTCATTTAGCACAAATGAATGGGTTACAAGAGAAACTTTTACTCTGATTTCTCAGGCTGTTTCCTAGTGCCAGTTTGAAGTTCCTACAGTATTCACTGTAAAAACGTGTTGAAGATAGTACCTATCCATATATATGTATGGATTGGAGTTTGCAACTGAAAAGAATCTTTGTGTTCCCAACAAGCTAGGTGAAGGACGGCTTTCACACACACTGATCTCTCAGTAATGAGCATGTGGAGAGACGTTGTTTCATCTAGCACAAAGGGAACGGGTTGCACTAAAACTTCTACTCTGGCTTCTCAGGCTTTTTCTTGGAGAATGTTTGACGTTCCTGCATTTTTCATTGTAAAACCGGGTTTGAGATAGTACCTCTCCATTTATATTTATGGAGTGGAGTTGGTTTCTGAAAAGAAACATTGTGTTCCCAACATGCTAGGTGAAATACGGCCTTCACACACTCTTATCTCTCAGAACTGAGCATGTGGGGAGACGTTCGTTCATCTAGCACAAAATGAACGGGTCCGGGGAAACTTTTACTCTGGTTTCTAACACTGTTTCCTAGTGCCGGTTTGACGTTCCTGAAGTTTTCACTGTAAAACCGAGTTGGAGCTAGGACATACTCATATATATGTATTGAGTGGAGTTTGCGACTGAAAAGAAACTTTGTGTTCCCAACAAGCTAGGTGAAGTATGGCTTTCACACACACTTATCTCTCAGAACTGAGCATGAGGAGAGACATTCATTCATCTAGCAGAAATTTAACGGGTTGCCGGAGAAATTATTACTCTGGTTTCTCAGGCTGTTTCCTAGTGCCGGTTAGAATTTCCTGCAGTTTTCACTGTAAAATCGTTTTGGAACTCGGACCTACCCATATATATATATGGATTGGTGTTTGCAACTGAAAAGAATCTTTGTGTTTCCAACAAGCTATGTGAAGGACGGCTTTCACAAACTCTTATCTCTCAGAACTGAGCATGTGGAGGGATGTTCGTTCATCAACACAAAGGGAACAGGTTGCAGGAGAAACATTTACTGTGGTTTCTCAGGCTCTTTCCATGTGCCTGTTTGAAGTTCCTGCAATTTTCACTGTAAATCCGAGTTGGATCTTGTACCTCCTCATATATATGTATGAAGTGGAATTTGTGACTGAAAAGAAACTTTGTTTTCCAACAAGCTAGGTGATGGACGGCTTTCACAATCTATTATCTCTCAGAAATGAGCATGTGGAGAGACGTTCGATCATCTAGCAGAAAGGGAACGTGTTGCAGGGGAAACTTTTACTCTAGTTTCTCATGCTGTTTCCTAGTCCCGGTTTGAACTTCCTGGAGTTTTCACTGTAAAACCGAGTTGGAACTAGGAACTCCCCATATAAATGTATGGAGTGGAGATTTCGACAGAAAAGAAACATTGTGTTTCCTAGAAGCTAGGTGAAGGACGGCTTTCACACACACTTATCTTTCAGAACAGGGCACGTGGAGAGACGTTCGTTCATCTAGGTCAAAGGGAACGGGTTGCAGGAGAAAATTTTACTCTGGTTTCTCAGGCTGTTTCCTAGTGCCAGTTTGACATTCCTGCAGTTTTCACTGTAAAACAGATTTTGAGATAGAACCTCTCCATATATATGTATGGAGTGGAGTTTGTGACTGAAAAGATACTTTGTGTTCCCAACAATCTAGGTGGAGGACGGCATTCACACACACTTATCTCTCCCAAATGAGCATGTGGAGAGACTTTCGTTCATCTAGCACAAAGGGAACGGGTTGCACGAGAAATTTTACTGTGGTTTCTTAGGCTGTTTCCTAGTGCCGGTTTGAAGTTCCTGCAGTTTTCACAGTAAAAACGAGTTGGAGCTATTTCCTCCCCATATAAGTGTATGGAGTAGAGTTTGCAACTAAAAACAAAGTGTGTTTTCCCAATAAGCTAGCTGAAGGACGGCTTTCACACACACTTATCTCTCAGAACTGAGCATGAGGAGAGACATTCGTTCATCTAGCACAAAGTTAACGGGTTGCCGGAGAAGTTATTTCTCTGGTTTCTCAGGCTGTTTCCTAGTGCCGGTTTGACGTTCCTGCAGTTTTCAATGTAAAAACGAGTTGGAGTTAGGACATCCCCATATATATGTATTGAGTGGAGTTTGCGACTGAAAAGAAACTTTGTATTCCCAACAAGCTGTGTGAAGAACGGCTTTCACAAACTCTTATATCTCAGAACTGAGCATGTGGAGGGATGTTCGTTCATCAACACAAAGGGAACGGGTTGCAGGAGAAACTTTTACTGTGGTTTCTCAGGCTCTTTCCTAGTGCCGTTATAAAGTTCCTTCATTTTTCATTGTAAAACCGAGTTGGAGGTAGTACCTCCCCATTTAATTGTATGGAGTGGAGTTTGCATCTGAACTGAAACTTTGTTTTTCCAACACGCTGTGTGAAGGACGGCTTTCACACACTGTTATCTCTCAGAACTGAGCATGTGGAGAGACGCTCGTTCATCTAGCACAAATGGAAAGTGTTGCAGGAGAAAATATTACTCTGGTTTCTCAAGCTGTTTCCTAGTGCCGGTTTGAAGTTCCTGCATTTTTCACTGTAAAACCGAGTTGGATCTTGTACCTCCCCATCTATATGTATGAAGTGGAATTTGTGACTGAAAAGAAACTTTGTTTTTCCAACAAGCTAGGTGATGGACGGCTTTCACAATCTATTATCTCTCAGAAATGAGCATGTGGAGAGACGTTCGTTCATCTAGCACAAAGGGAACGTGTTGCAGGGGAAAATTTTATTGTAGTTTCTCAGGCTGTTTCCTAGTGCCTGTTTGAACTTCCTGGAGTTTTCACTGTAAAACCGTGTTGGAACTAGGGCTTCCCCATATATATGTATGGAGTGGAGTTTGCGACAGAAAAGAAACTTTGTGTTTCCTAGAAGCTAGGTGAAGGACGGCTTTCACACACACTTATCTTTCAGAACAGAGCATGTGGAGAGACGTTCGTTCATCTAGGTCAAAGGGAACGTGTTGCAGAAGATATTTTACGCTTTTTTCTCAGGCTGTTTCCTAGTGCCTTTTTGACATTCCTGCAGTTTTCACTGTAAAACAGATTTTGAGATAGAACCTCTCCATATATATGTATGGAGTGAAGTTTGTGACTGAAAAGAATCTTTGTGTTCCCAACAAACTAGGTGAAGAACGGCTTTCACACACACTTATCTCTCAGAACTGAGCATGTGGAGAGACGTTCGTTCATCTAGCACAAAGTGAACGGGTTGCAGGAGAAACAATTACTCTGGTTTCTCAGGCTATTTCCTAGTGACGGTTTGAAGTTCCTGCAGT
Organism: Camelus ferus; assembly: GCF_009834535.1. Lineage (NCBI taxonomy): Eukaryota > Metazoa > Chordata > Mammalia > Artiodactyla > Camelidae > Camelus > Camelus ferus. The sequence goes on from NC_045729.1 coordinate 45,215, forward strand.
TTTCACTGTAAAACCGATTTGGAACTAGTAAATCATATATATATGTAACGAGTGAAGTTTGCGATTTAAAAGAAACTTTGTGTTCCCAACAAGCAAGGTGAAGGACGGCTTTCACACACACTTATCACTCAGAACTGAGCATGAGGAGAGACATTCGTTCATCTAGCACAAATTTAATGGATTGCCGGAGAAATTATTACTCTGGTTTCTTAGGCTGTTTCCTAGAGCCGGTTTGAATTTCCTGCAGTTTTCACTGTAAAATCGAGTTGGAACTCGGACCTACCCATATATATGTATGGAGTGGAGTTTGCAACTGAAAAGAAACTTTGTGTTTCCAACAAGTTATGTGAAGGACGGCTTTCACAAACTCTTATCTCTCAGAACTGAGCATGTGGAGGGATGTTCGTTCATCAACACAAAGGGAACGGGTTGCAGGAGGAACATTTACTGTGGTTTCTCAGGCTCTTTCCTAGTGCCGGAATGAAGTTCCTGCATTTTTCATTGTAAAACCGAGTTGGAACAAGTACCTCCACATATAAGTGAAGGGAGTGCAGTTTGCATCTGAACTGAAACTTTGTTTTTCCAACAGGCTGTGTGAAGGACGTCTTTCACACACACTTATTTTTCAGAACTGAGCATGTGGAGAGAAGTCCGTTCATCTAGGTCAAAAGGAACGGGTTGCAGGGGAAACTTTTACTCTGGTTTCTCAGGCCGTTTCCTAGTGCCGGTTTGACCTTCCTGCAGTTTTCACTGTAAAACAGATTTTGAGATAGAACCTATCCATATATAATATATGGAGTGGAGTTTATGACTGAAAAGAAACTTTGTGTTCCCAACAATCTAGGTGAAGCACGGCTTTCACACACTCTTATCTCTCTGAACTGAGCATGTGGAGAGACGTTCGTTCAGCTAGCAGAAAGGGAACTGGTTGCAGGAGAAACATTTACTCTGGCTTCTCAGTCTATTACCTAGTGCCGGTTTTTAAGTTCCTGCAGTTTTCACTGTAAAACCGATTTGGAACTAATAAATCCCATATATATGTAACGAGTGGAGTTTGCGACTTAAAAGAAACTTTGTGTTCCCAACAAGCTATGTGAAGGACGGCTTTCACACACAATTATCTCGCAGATCTGAGCACGTGGACGGACGTTCGTTCAGTTAGCACGATCAGAAAGTGTTGCATTAGAAACTTTTATCTGGTTAATCAGGCTGTTTCCTAATGCCAGTTTGAAGTTCCTGCAGTTTTCACTGTACAACGGTGTTGTAGCTAGTATCTCCCCATATATATGTATGGAGTGGAGGTTGCGACTGAAAAGAATCTTTGTGTTTCCAACAAGCTATGTGAAGGACGGCTTTCACACACAATTATCTCTCAGAACTGAGCATGTGGAGAGATGTTCGTTCATGTAGCACAAAGTTAACAGGTGGCAAGGGAAAGTATTATTCAGGTTTCTCAGGCTATTTACTAGTGCCGGTTTGAAGTCCTGCAGTTTTCACTGTAATACCGATTTGGAACTTGCAAATCCCCATATATATGTATGAAGTGGAATTTGTGACTGAAAAGAAACTTTGTATTTCCAACAAGCTAGGTGATGGACGGCTTTCACACTCTCTTATCTCTCAGAAATGAGCATGTGGAGAGACGTTTGTTCATCTAGCACAGAGGGAACGGGTTGCAGGGGAAACTTTTACTCTAGATTCTCAGGCTGTTTCCTAGTGCCGGTTTGAACTTCCTGGAGTTTTTACTGTAAAACCAAGTTGGAACTAGGACCTCCCCATATATATGTATGGAGTGGAGTTTGCGACAGAAAAGAAACTTTGTGTTTCCTAGAGGCTATGTGAAGGACGTCTTTCACACACACTTTTCTTTCAGAACTGAGAATGTGGAGAGAAGTTCGTTCATCTAGCACAAAGTGAACGGGTTGCAGGAGAAACATTTACTCTGGTTTCTCAGGCTATTTCCTAGTGCAGGTTTGAAGTTCCTGCAGTTTTCAATGTAAAACCGATTTGGAACTAGTAAATCCCATATATATGTAACGAGTGGAGTTTGCGACTTAAAAGAAACTTTGTGTTCCCAACAAGCAAGGTGAAGGACGGCTTTCACACACAATTATCTCGCAGATCTGAGCACGTGGGGAGACGTTCGTTCAGTTAGCATGACCGGAAAAGGGTTGCATTAGAAATTTTATCTGGTTAATCAGGCTGTTTCCTTGTGCCAGTTTGATGTTCCTGCAGTTTTCACTGTACCACGGTTTTGGAGCTAGTATCTCCCCATATATATGTATGGATTGGAGATTGCGACTGAAAAGAATCTTTGTGTTTCCAACAAGCTATGTGAAGGAAGGCTTTCACACACTCTTAAACTTCAGAACTGAGCATGTGGAGAGATGTTCGTTCATGTAGCACAAAGTTAACGGGTGGCAAGTGAAACTATTATTCAGGTTTCTCAGGCTATTTCGTAGTGCCAGATTGAAGTCCTGCAGTTTTCACTGTAAAACCGTGTTGGAACTAGGGCTTCCCCATATATATGTATGGAGTGGAGTTTGCGACAGAAAAGAAACTTTGTGTTTCCTAGAAGCTAGGTGAAGGACGGCTTTCACACACACTTATCTTTCAGAACAGAGCATGTGGAGAGACGTTCGTTCATCTAGGTCAAAGGGAACGGGTTGCAGGAGAAAATTTTACTCTGTTTTCTCAGGCTGTTTCCTAGTGCCAGTTTGACATTCCTGCAGTTTTCACTGTAAAACAGATTTTGAGATAGAACCTCTCCATATATATGTATGGAGTGGGGTTTGTGACTGAAAAGAAACTTTGTGTTCCCAACAAGCTAGGTGGAGGACGGCATTCACACACACTTATCTCTCCCAACTGACCATGTGGAGAGACTTTCGTTCATCTAGCACAAAGGGAACGGGTTGCACGAAAAATTTTACTGTGGTTTCTTAGGCTGTTTCCTAGTGCCGGTTTGAAGTTCCTGCAGTTTTCACAGTAAAAACGAGTTGGAGCTATTTCCTCCCCATATAAGTGTATGGAGTATAGTTTGCATCTAAAAACAAAGTGTGTTTTCCCAATAAGCTAGCTGAAGGACGGCTTTCACACACACTTATCTCTCAGAACTGAGCATGAGGAGAGACATTCGTTCATCTAGCACTAAGTTAACGGGTTGCCGGAGAAGTTATTACACTGGTTTCTCAGGCTGTTTCCTAGTGCCGGTTTGACGTTCCTGCAGATTTCAATGTAAAAACGAGTTGGAGTTAGGACATCCCCATATATATGTATTGAGTGGAGTTTGCGACTGAAAAGAAACTTTGTGTTCCCAACAAGCTGTTTGAAGAACGGCTTTCACAAACTCTTATATCTCAGAACTGAGCATGTGGAGGGATGTTCGTTCATCAACACAAAGGGAACGGGTTGCAGGAGAAACTTTTACTGTGCTTTCTCAGGCTCTTTCCTAGTGACGTTATAAAGTTCCTTCATTTTTCATTGTAAAACAGAGTTGGAGTTAGTACCTCCCCATTTAAGTGTATGGAGTGGAGTTTGCATCTGAACTGAAACTTTGTTTTTCCAACAAGCTGTGTGAAGGACGGCTTTCACACACTGTTATCTCTCAGAACTGAGCATGTGGAGAGACGCTCGTTCATCTAGCACAAATGGAAAGTGTTGCAGGAGAAAATATTACTCTGGTTTCTCAAGCTGTTTCCTAGTGCCGGTTTGAAGTTCCTGCATTTTTCACTGTAAAACCGAGTTGGATCTTGTACCTCCACATCTATATGTATGAAGTGGAATTTGTGCCTGAAAAGAAACTTTGTTTTTCCAACAAGCTAGGTGATGGACGGCTTTCACAATCTCTTATCTCTCAGAAATGAGCATGTGGAGAGACGTTCGTTCATCTAGAACAAAGGTAACGTGTTGCAGGGGAAAATTTTATTGTAGTTTCTCAGGCTGTTTCCTAGTGCCTGTTTGAACTTCCTGGAGTTTTCACTGTAAAACCGTGTTGGAACTAGGGCTTCCCCATATATATGTATGGAGTGGAGTTTGCGACAGAAAAGAAACTTTGTGTTTCCTAGAAGCTAGGTGAAGGACGGCTTTCACACACACTTATCTTTCAGAACAGAGCATGTGGAGAGACGTTCGTTCATCTAGGTCAAGGGAACGGGTTGCAGGAGAAAATTTTACTCTGTTTTTCTCAGGCTGTTTCCTAGTGCCAGTTTGACATTCCTGCAGTTTTCACTGTAAAACAGATTTTGAGATAGAACCTCTCCATATATATGTATGGAGTGGGGTTTGTGACTGAAAAGAAACTTTGTGTTCCCAACAAGCTAGGTGGAGGACGGCATTCACACACACTTATCTCTCCCAACTGACCATGTGGAGAGACTTTCGTTCATCTAGCACAAAGGGAACGGGTTGCACGAAAAATTTTACTGTGGTTTCTTAGGCTGTTTCCTAGTGCCGGTTTGAAGTTCCTGCAGTTTTCACAGTAAAAAACGAGTTGGAGCTATTTCCTCCCCATATAAGTGTACGGAGTATAGTTTGCATCTAAAAACAAAGTGTGTTTTCCCAATAAGCTAGCTGAAGGACGGCTTTCACACACACTTATCTCTCAGAACTGAGCATGAGTAGAGACATTCGTTCATCTAGCACAAAGTTAACGGGTTGCCGGAGAAGTTATTACACTGGTTTCTCAGGCTGTTTCCTAGTGCCGGTTTGACGTTCCTGCAGATTTCAATGTAAAAACGAGTTGGAGTTAGGACATCCCCATATATATGTATTGAGTGGAGTTTGCGACTGAAAAGAAACTTTGTGTTCCCAACAAGCTGTGTGAAGAACGGCTTTCACAAACTCTTATATCTCAGAACTGAGCATGTGGAGGGATGTTCGTTCATCAACACAAAGGGAACGGGTTGCAGGAGAAACTTTTACTGTGCTTTCTCAGGCTCTTTCCTAGTGACGTTATAAAGTTCCTTCATTTTTCATTGTAAAACAGAGTTGGAGGTAGTACCTCCCCATTTAAGTGTATGGAGTGGAGTTTGCATCTGAACTGAAACTTTGTTTATCCAACAAGCTGTGTGAAGGACGGCTTTCACACACTATTATCTCTCAGAACTGAGCATGTGGAGAGACGCTCCTTCATCTAGCACAAGTGGAAAGTGTTGCAGGAGAAAATTTTATTGTAGTTTCTCAGGCTGTTTCCTAGTGCCTGTTTGAACTTCCTGGAGTTTTCACTGTAAAACCGTGTTGGAACTAGTATCAACCCATATATATGTATGGAGTGTAGGTTGCGACTGAAAATAAACTTTGTGTTTCCAACAAGCTAGTTGAAGGACGGCTTTCACACACTATTATCTCTAAGAACTGAGCATGTGGAGAGACGTTCGTTCAGCTAGCACAAAAGGAACGGGTTGCATGAGAAAGTTTTACTCTGGATTCTCACTCTGTATCCTAGTGCTGGTTTGAATTTCCTGCAGTTTTCACTGTAAAACAGATTTGGAACTAGTCAATCCCCATATATATGTATGGAGTAGAGTTTGCAACTGAAAAGAATCTTTGTGTTCCCAAGAACCTAGGTGAAGGACGGCTTTCAAACACACTTACCTCTCAGAACTGAGCATGTGGAGAGATTTTAGTTCAGCTAGCAAATAGGGAACAGGTTGCAGGAGAAACTTTTACTCTGGTTTCTCAGGCTGTTTCCTAGTGCCGGTTTGAAGTTCCTGCAGTTTTCACTGTAAAACATTGTTGGAGCTAGTACCACCCCATATATATGTATTGAGTTGAGTATGCAACTGAAAAGAAACTTTGTGTTCCCAACAAGCTAAGTGAAGGACGGCTTTCAAAAACATTTATCCCTCAGAACTCAGCATGTGGAGAGACGTTCGTTCATCTAGCTCAAAAGGAACGGGTTGCAGGAGAAATTTTTACTCTGGTTTCTCAGTTTGTTTCCTAGTGCCAGGTTGATTTTCCTGCAGTTTTCACTGTAAAACCGAGTTAGATATTGTACCTCTCCATATATATGTATGGAGTGTAGTTTGCAACTGAAAAGAGTCTATGTGTTCCCAACAAGCTAGGTGAAGTAAGGCTTTCACAAACACTTATTTCCCAGAACTGAGCATGTGGAGAGACTTTCGTTCATCTACCACAAATGGAACGGGTTGCAGGAGAAACTTTTACTCTGGATTCTCAGGCTGTTTCCTAGGGCCGGTTTGAAGTTCCTGCAGTTTTCAGTGTAAAACCGAGTTGGACCTCGGACCTCCCCTTATATATATAAGGAGTGAAATTTGAAATTGAAAAGAAACTTTGTGTTCCCAACAAGCTTGTTTAAGGACGACTTTCACACACACTTATCACTCAGAACTGAGCATGTGGAGAGACGTTAGTTCATCTAGCACAAAGGGAACGGGTTGAAGGAAAATTTTTACTCTGGTTTTTCAGGCTCTGTCCTAGTGCCGGTTTGAGTTTCCTGCAGTTTTCACTGTAAAATCGATTTCGAGATTTTACCTATCCACATATATGTATGGAATGGAGTTTGCAACTGAAAAGAACCTTTGTTTTTCCAAAAAGCTAGTTGAAGTACGGCTTTCACACACACTTATGTCCCAGAAAAGAGCATGTGGAGAGACGCTCGTTCATTTAGCACAAAGGAACGGGTTACAGGAGAAAATTTTACTCTGGTTTCTAAGGCTGATTCCTAGTGTCAGTTTTATGTTCCTGCAGTTTTCACTGTAAAACCGAGTTTGAGATCGTAACTCTCCGTATATATGTATGGAGTGGAGTTTGCGACTGAAAAGAAACTTTGTGTTCCCAACAAGCTAGGTGAAGTACGGCTTTCACACACACTTAACTCTCAGAACTGAGCATGTGGAGAGCCGTTCGTTCATCTAGAACAATGTTAACGGGTTGCAGGAGAAACTTGTACTCTGGTTTCTCAGGCTATTTCCTAGTGCCGTTTTGAAGTTCCTGCAGTTTTCACTGTTAAACCGAATTGGAACTAGTAAATCCCCATATATATTTATGGAGTGGAGTTTGCAACTGAAAAGAAACTTTTTGTTCCCAAAAAGCTAGGTTATGCACGGCTTTCACACACTCTTATCTCTCAGAACTGAGCATGTGGAGAGACGTTCGTTCATCTAGCACAAAGTGAACGGGTTGCAGGAGAAACATTTACTCTGCTTTCTCAGGCTATTTCCTAGTGCCGGTTTGAAGTTCCTGCAGTTTTCACTGTAAAACCGATTTGGAACTAGTAAATCATATATATATGTAACGAGTGGAGTTTGCGAATTAAAAGAAACTTTGTGTTCCCAACAGGCAAAGTGAAGGACGGCTTTCACACACAATTATCTCGCAGATTTGAGCACGTGGAGAGACGTTCGTTCAGTTAGAACGACCGGAAAGGGTTGCATTAAAAAATTTTATCTGGTTAATCAGGCTGTTTCCTAGTGCCAGTTTGATGTTCCTGCAGTTTTCACTGTACAACCGTGTTGGAACTAGTATCTCCCCAAATATATGTATGGATTGGAGGTTGCGACTGAAAAGAATCTTTGTGTTCCCAACATGCTAGGTGAAGGACGGCTTTCACACACACTTATCTCTCAGAACTGAGCATGAGGAGAGACATTCGTTCATCTAGCACAAATTTAATGGATTGCCGGAAAAATTATTACTCTGGTTTCTTAGGCTGTTTCCTAGAACCGGTTTGAATTTCCTGCAGTTTTCACTGTAAAATCGAGTTGGAACTCGGACCTACCCATATATATGTATGGAGTGGAGTTTGCAACTGAAAACAAACTTTGTGTTTCCAACAAGCTATGTGAAGGACGCCTTTCACAAACTCTTATCTCTCAGAACTGAGCATGTGGAAGGATGTTCGTTCATCTACACAAAGGGAACGGGTTGCAAGAGGAACATTTTCTGTGGTTTCTCAGGCTCTTTCCTAGTGCCGGAATGAAGTTCCTGCATTTTTCATTGTAAAACCGAGTTGGAGGAAGTACCTCCCCATATAAGTGTATGGAGTGGAGTTTGCATCTGAAGTGAAACTTTGTTTTTCCAACAAGCTGTGTGAAGGACGGCTTTCACACACTGTTATCTCTCAGAACTGAGCATGTGGAGAGACGCTCGTTCATCTAGCACAAATGGAAAGTGTTGCAGGGGAAATTTTACTCTGGTTTCTCAAGCTGTTTCCTAGTGCCGGTTTGAAGTTCCTGCATTTTTCACTGTAAAACCGAGTTGGATCTTGTACCTCCCCATCCATATGTATGAAGTGGAATTTGTGACTGAAAAGAAACTTTGTTTTTCCAACAATCTAGGTGATGGACGGCTTTCACAATCTCTTATCTCTCAGAAATGAGCATGTGGAGAGACGTTCGTACATCTAGGTCAAAGGGAACGTGTTGCAGGAGATATTTTACGCTGGTTTCTCAGGCTGTTTCCTAGTGCCGGTTTGAAGTTCCTGCAGTTTTCACTTTAAAACCGAGTTGGAGCCTGTACCTTGCCATATATATGTATGAAGTGGAGTTTGCGACTGAAAAGAAACAACGTTTTTCCAACAAGCTAGGTGAAGGACGGCTTTCACACACACTTATCTCTTAGAACTGAGCATGTGGATATACGTTCGTTCATCTAGCACAAAGGGAACGGTTTTGCAGGAAAACTTTTACTCTGGTTTCTCAGGATGTTTCCTAGTGCCGTTTTGACGTTCCTGCAGGTTTCACTGTAAAACCGAGATGGAGATAGTACCTCTCCATTTATATGTATGGAGTGGGTTTGCAACTTAAAGAAACTTTGTGTTCCCAACAATCTAGGTGAAAGACGGCTTTCACACACATTTATCTCTCAGAACACAGCATGTGGAGAGATATTCGTTCAAGTAGCACAAAGGGAACGGTTTGCAGGGGAAACTTTTACTCTGGTTTCTCAGTCTGTTTCCTAGTGCCGGTTGGAAGTTCCTGCAGTTTTCACTGTAAAACCGAGTTGGAGCTAGTAACTCCCAATATATATGTACGGATTTGAGTATGCAACTGAAAAGAATCTTTGTGTTCCCAAAAAGCTAGGTGAAGGACGGCTTTCGCATACACTTATCTCTCAGAACTGAGCATGTGGAGAGACTTTCGTTCATCTAGCTCATTGGGAACGGGTGGCAGGGGAAAGTTTTACTCTGGTTTCTCAGGCTGTTACCTAGTAACGGTTTGTCGTTCGTGCAGTTTTCACTGTAAAACCGTGTTGGAGATAGTACCTCTATATATATGTATGGAGTGGAATTTGCAACTGAAAGAAACTTTGTGTTTCCAACAAGCTATGTGAAGGACGGCTTTCACACACTCATATCTCTCAGAAATAAGAATGTGGAGAGACGTTTGTTCATCTAGCACAAAGGGAACGGGTTGCAGGGAATTTTAACTCTGGTTTCTCAGGCTGTTTCCTAGTGCCGAATTGAAGTTCCTGCAGTTTTCATTGTAAAAAAATTTGGAGCTAGTTCCTCCCCATATATATGTATGGAGTTGTGTATGCAACAGAAAAGAAACTTTGTATTCCCAACAAGCTAGTTGAAGGACGGCTTTCACACACACATATCTCTCAGAACTGAGCATGTGGAGAGATGTTCGTTCATCTAGCTCAAAGGGAACAGGTTGTAGGAGAAACTTTTACTCTGGTTTCTCAGTGTGTTTCCTAGTGCCGGTTTGAAGTTCCTGCAGTTTTCACTTTAAAACCGAGTTGGAGCTAGTCCCTCCCCACTTATATGTATGGAGTGGAGTTTGCTACTGAAAACAACTTTGTCTTTCCAACAAGCTATGTGAAGGACGGCTTTCAAACACTCTAATCACTCAGAACTGAGCATGTGGAGAAACTTCCTTCATCTAGCACCAATGGAACGGGTTTCAGGAGAAAATTTTACTCTGGT